>NC_060159.1:6850020-6908554 GCF_021292245.1 Micropterus dolomieu
GTCACTTTTAAAAACGCACTTGTTTTCTTTGGCCTATAATTAAGGTTGTTTATGTATGTGTATCTTTGTATATACATATATCTATATGTATATGTGTGTGTGTGTATGTTTATATGTCCTTTCTGTTGTTTATTTTTGATAACTCTATGATTGCTTGTGCTTCTCCCGTTCTAAGCTGTTCTTATCTTTGCTGTACTGTTCTATGATGTGCTGCTATGCATGGTGTTAGTGTCTTTTAATTTTGTTGTTCTGTAAAGCACTTTGGTCAGTCATTGGCTGCTATAAAATGTGCTATATAAATAAAATGAACTTGAACTTGAACTTGTAATGTACACACACATAATCGGCAGTACTTGTCTTTACAGTGGTGTCCAGGGCTGGTATTTATCAAGCTTCTCAAAGTGCCATTTTGGTCTCAAGTGCTGAGAATTCATGAAATTTACTCCTACTTTCAAACTTAAGTATAAAAGCAAGTTATCACATTTCTTAAAGCTAAGAATCACTCTTCCTCTCCCAGTTATTGAAGACAGTTCCATGACACGCAGTTCATTTCACGGGGTCGGACAGTGCAGGCATAATCTTTGTCAACGAGTTGGTGAGGGACGTCATCTCACCACTGACTTTACGCAGCAATACATTTTCAGCTAAATTGAAGGTTGTGATGACGCTTTGTTTATTTGCCACAGGCAAAATGCAGCAATGCTGATGATTTTGGCTTGTCACAACCATCAATAAGCCAAATTGTCAAGGAAACAATTATGGCACTTCACACATTGTCACGAGTTTCATCGACTTCCCAACAACACCCCCGTAATCAGACAGAAGCAAACACAATTCATGCAAATAGCCGGCTTCCCAGGAGTAGTAGGTGCAATTAATGTCATATAAAGATCAACTTTTTCATCTTTCATTTCCAGTGTGTATGTAGCCGATGTACATAATGTCTGTGGAACGTAAACTCCTCTTAGGAATTTTACCATTCAATGTGACTTTATCTGAGAATATTCTTAAATAAGGAAATCTATTCAGTGATTGGTCCTTGCCTACATCGTCATCCGACATCCTGTTTGTGGCACAGCAAAGTGTCGTGAATCAGCACTAAGGCTGACACTTAAAATTTAGTCCTACACTTCACTAAAATTAGGACTATGATGCTTGATAACTAATTTTTAAGCAAAGCTTTGAGCCAAGATTTTTTTTACTCTTGAGTCAATTCTTGTGTGTGTTCTTATGAGTAATTCTGAGAAGCTTGATAAATACGGGCACTGCAAAGAACTGACTTAAGAGTAAAAAAATTCTTGTCTCAAAGCTGTGCTTAAAAGTTAGGTATCAAGCATCATAGTCCTAATTTCAGTGAAGTGTAGGACTAAATCTGAAGTGTCAGTCTTAGTGCTGATTCACGACACTTTGCTGTGCCGCAAACAGGATTTTGGATGACGATGTAGCCAAGGACCAATCACTGAAGAGATTTCCTTATTTGCATGAACTGTGTTTGCTTCTGTCGGATTACGGGGGGTGTTGTTGGGAAGTCGATGAAACGCGTGACAGTATGTGGAGCTGTAGCCTAAGTTCTATCATTGTTTCCATGAGTATTCAGCTTACTGATGGTTGTGAAGGACAAAATAATCAGCATTGCTGCGTTTGTCCTGTGGCAAATAAACGAAGCGTCATCACCTTCAATTTAACTGAAAATGCATTACTGTGTAAAGTCAGTGGTGAGATGACGTCCCTCACCAACTCGCTGACAAAGTTTATGCCTGCGTGGTCCGACCCTGTCTGATTAACTGCGCGTCGTCACAATTCTTCCTCTCCTCTCCGCATATCTCTGTCTCCACAGTGCCATCACAAGCCCTACTGGCCGCTCCTAACCACTTCAGAGACCTCTCGAGCTGTCTTAAATAACTGGGAGAGTAAGAGTGATTCTTAGCTTTGAGAAATTTGATAACTTGCTTTTATGCTTAAGTTTAAAAGTAGGAGTAAATTTCATGGATTCTCAACACTTAAGACTAAAATGACACTTTGAGAAGCTTGATAAATACCGGCCCAGTCCATGAATCCAATGAATTTAGAGATAACAGGAGCACTTCTTACACTTTCTGATGTTGGGTTATAATCTTCTAATTCAGACAGGGACTTCTAGCAGCCAAAGCAGCAAGAGTTTCCATGATGCAGATTTGCCATAAAAAGTCTCTCTGCTACAACCATGGAGGCGTAGAAAGTTTTGATTTAGACATTAAGCAAAGTTTATCATCAACAGCTTTTAACAGATCTGTTGGTGAGTGGAGGATAAAGCTTTACTGACGTTGCACAGATGTTATTTTTGCCCCATAACCCCGTATTAAAGCCTGACATTAAAGTCTAAAGTCAGGGACCACTTCAAAAGTGTAAGGTCAAGAGAGCTTTTCAGATTTTTGTCAATAGCTTTCTCAGTTGTTTTCACAGACATTTCAAACAAACTTTATTTTCATCCGTTCCTCCTCCCATTGCACGCATACGGAAGCAAATAATGGCTTAAAAATGTGTGCCTTACATGCTAATGAATATCTAATTGTGAAATTTAATTGCTACTGCTCTTATGTTGAAATTTACCACTGCATTCATAGCACTGAAATATCGTACTTTTACTTTGAAAACCCTCTGAATGTAGGTGGTCTAGATTCTTTTCAGTTGGCAGTTTTGAAGTTGGGAAATTTTAAAATATCTAGTGTAAGCATTTTTTAAGGATTATTTATTTAGTATAGATTTAAGGCAGTTAAAAAAAACATTTGCTGAAATTGGCTTGGTCAAATTCAGACACTGAAATTCAACATTTGATATTCTGAGCTAAGCATCTGTCATAACAAGGATAAGCAACTAAGCCTGAATATAATCTGTTATCTTTAATATCAGATCCTGATGTGCAACAGCAGTCAAGCTTTATGTCTATTTTTGGCTTCGACACATACAAACTCCATTTTTATTTAATGATTTCATTTTTACATGATAAATACTTAACATTCATCCGGTAATCCTCCCATTCCATACACAACCGCTTTGGAGAAAAGCGACAACTTCTCTCAGATATATGGCACAGTATTTACACATATAATGACCAGAGGGAGAAGATAAAATGTGAAGCATAGTTGAATATTATTCAGTTAATTATCAAAACACGCTGGCTGGTCAAGTCCAGACACTTTCAGTCACTGATTATTAATAATAAAAGGTGGGAGAGCATGAGAGTTGTCAATGACTGAACCAAGAGGGAAATTAATTAAATCAAGGAAAACGCTAGACTTAATGCTAAGAGGGAGACACCTATGACAGTTTAGGGATGCTACCACCTAACCAATGAATTTGATTATTTCTGGACCTGTGATGAATTGGTGTTTAGGTGATGGATGAAGACAGGAAGACAGGGAGGGGATGAGCCAAAGGAGTTGGGATTACACAGGAGACTCAGACCAAGAAAAATGTTGTATATGTGAGAAGTTACTGCAAGTCATTGCTGTTTCACTGCTCCAGCTCCAATTCTTCAGTATTTCAGTTCAGTTCAGCAGAAAAGGCAACATGGCATGAAGCCAAGAGTTTTGAGTAAAGAGAGTAAGAGAGTGGAGTTGGCACAAACCCCAAGATTACAGATTAACCTATACTTAAATCTGGACATTTCTTGTTCTACTATATATAATATTTTAATAGTAGTGGTTTTCCCAAAACTGAGAAAATCTTACTACTAAATGACATCAAATTTATTATTCAGATTATTCAAACATGAATAATTATTGCTGGATACATCAGAGACATTGTTTAAATACCAAACCTTAGTGTAATGAACATTTCAATATAGTAAATTATGCTACTCATATCAGCAGTGGGATTTGGGAGGAAAGAGTCTTGGAGTCTTTGTAACTTGGTTACATGACAGAGGCCTGGAACCAAGGAATTCTTTTGAAGCTGGACTCTTAATTGGAAAGGGATCACCAAAAAAGAGGCTTGTGTGTGTGTTATCAGATGTTGTCATCCTCTTTCACACACACACACACACACCCACACATCCTGTGGGTCAGTCCTTTGTGTGAGGAGGGTAGCAGAGATGAAAAGGCTAGAGATGAGGTTTAGGGGAGCTGTCAGAAGCAAGCCGTACAGGGACTGCACAGCTCTGCCTCTGACTGAATGCAGAACCTCACCAGTAACTCTTGTTCTTTCCCACCAGTCTCTCTCCTTTATCTTCTGGTCTCTGTATATAGCAGATTCATAAAGCCCCGGGATAACGGCAAATGTTTTGCTCTAAATGAAACATTGTCAGCCCGTGCAAATACATCAATTCATGCTGCCCCGGGCCAATTTCCTTTGACTTTGTAAGCAAATGACTAGTTTTCTGTTTGAACACACAATAACAACTTCTGGTTTAACCACACTCACTTCCGGTATAAATCCAAACACAGATATTTTTTCTGCAATAAACAAATGCAGATACAGATAGCACCAAGACAGGAATATGGTGTGTGCATATGTAGTCGCATGTGTGTGGTTACCTGATGGACCTGCTGGTTAGAAAGATGTGAAGACGTCATCATCATCTGATTTCCATACCAACACTGTACCATAATTCATAATGAGAAAAAAGATTGAATTGAACTTATGAGGAAGGCCGCGCTGTGTTTCTGGCCAAGGGTGTCTCTTACAAAGCATCAACACTCATTACATTGTGCTTAATGGGCTTCAAAGAGATTTGTCCTCCTGTCATTTTGGTCACGGCTTAGGAAAAGTAGTTATAATAGATACAAATAATCTCACGAGTAAAGCTGGACACACAAACTAACGCACTCGCACACTGCCTGTGACTCTGCTCTTGGACTGCCATACAGTATCTGATCCACGGTTTGACTAAAATTGGCTGCAAATATGATTCACAGGAAATGGCAATAAGTTATGATTAAAAAATGATGGAGAACCTCGTCCCCCAATTAGGACAGAGATTGTTTCCAGCATCTGAAAAGGCTGGCTGCAAGTCCTCATCTGCTGATGTTCCAGACATATGTGATCACTGCTCCAAGCCAAGGCCTGCACAGACTGAGGTCATTACAGCCCACTTTGCATTACTGTTGGCTAAAAACTTTTATCAGAGAAGTCAACTTTTAATGACTTGAAAAAACAAACCAAAAAATACCCTTATTTTACACTGGCAGACACATGAAGTCAAACACAGTTTCAAGATGATTTATATAATCTTTTTTTCTACCTTATTTAGCATTAAAAATGGCTGTGTGTATTTTAAAATCAATTCAAAAGTACAATGAGGCCAAAAATGACTTGAAGTGGTCAGTGATCCCATTGAACAGAACTATAATTATCTAGTTCTCCATCTGGTAGTGTGGCCTACTGTGCCAGGAGTGGACCTCCTGCTGTCTGCCGTCTGAGCACGGCCAAACACAGTTAAGCTTCTTAAATGAGGTCAAAGGAGCGGGTTTGGCACAGCTTAAGATACAGATTGGCCATTGTAGTTTTCAGAGGTATCCATGTTGGACGAATATCTCCGGTCCCAAAGCTCTTGCTGTTATTCGTCATAATTTGTTGTGATTATTATCGGGTTTTTCTGTTAATTAGTTTATTTTCCAGCTGAGTTTTAGAATGTTTTGAGTGTAACCATAAGGACGCAACATTTTCATATAACCTGTATCAATACTTTGATGTGTAAAATTGGTGGAGTTTCCCTTTAATGATTTGGGCCATATTAATGGAACACTGATAAAGTTTTTTTTACTAGTACTTTAGTACATTTTTTACTAGTCTTAAAAGTAAGGAAACCCCAGATGTATCTTATGTTAGTGAAGAGAAGATCAAATGTGACTACAGTGCAGAAACAAAGGTGAGCACACACCTTCTGAAAGTGACTATAAAATATCTCTTTTTCTTTCATGTTTTTCATCATGATTTGGAGGTCAAACAACAAGAATAACTGGCACTGATTTTGTTTCTTTTCATGCATCTTCCCTGTCCAGCCAATATGGTACTAAGTTCTAGTAATGTTTTCTATAATACTTCAGTACTTCACCTACCAGCAACAGAATATCTTTCCTGCTCCAGTTTGGTTGTCTTTTTTGTTTTAGATTTAAGCCAATTTATTTAATACACATTTATATGTTGTTTGTATAAATATATTAAATCGTTGTTCAATGTTACACTTATGAAATGTGTCTTAATTCTACAAACTTCTTTATTCCTAAACTGACTCTTTAGACCCCATATTTATTAAACTAAGAAGTGTATGCTGAAGAGCTTACAAGTTAACAATAAGACACATTTATCAAGCAACGAACTCTTATTCTTCTCACAGAGCAAGCCTATAATAAAATAAATGAAACAAATAAAGTGAAATTCAATACACACTTCTATATGCATTCCCTTTTTATGCATGCGTAAACTGTCACAAAGAAAAAAAATATCGTAAAAGGACAATTAATAACTGAATTAAAAGTTTTTTGTTGTGACATGAATATTCTATGTCACATTAAAATCAAATCACAACACAGAAAATAAAGTGAAGAGGTGTATTGCATTGTTATAGAGCCAATACTAAATGCAAAGCACTGTCATTAGTTTTCATGTGGAGGAGCAATTTTTTTTTTCTTTTTGGATGCCGACTCATTGCCCATGCCAAAATGAAATACCATCAACTGTCCAATCACAGTTCACAAATACAAATATCTATTTATTGTATTGTACTTCACTTTAATTCTTTGTTTGATTTGTTTTTATTTAGGCCTTTTAAATCTTCTGTATTGCTCTTGCATTAAAGAGTATTTTAAGTCATGAGACATTTAATTATTAAGCTTTTATGCATATTTTTAAGTGTGGAATGTCACATTCAGCAGTCTGACAAATGGGGGCCCTCTTTGTGGATGTGTGTGTTTGGATTTCAAGTAGAGTTCAGCTGTTCCAACCCTGCTACGTGCTGACACACTTAGCTTAACTGTTTACATGTAAAGCTGTAATATGTTAATTCCGCAAGGAAGACATATCAGTATGCTGTATGCTTACAAAAGACAAAACAATGGCAGCTTGCAAAGTAAATCTTAGTAATATTCCTACTGTTTAAATGAATTTTTATGTTGCTGCTTCAAGCTTCACTACAGTTTCACTACATGATGTGCGCACAGAAACAGTTGCAGATAGGTGACTGTTATGCTGTCCACTCTAACCGAGGAGACACACCACACCACACACACACTATTGAGACTAGAGCTCAGAGCAGTCTCTCTCACTCTACATAAGAGTCAATGTTGTTCTTCAGTCAGTCAGTCATTCACTCTGCGACACTGTTCAAACAATCAGTCTCCCTGTCCAAACATGTTAATCCACCTACTTCATCCTTATTCCCATGGACGCTGCCACGAGCGCACACACACTCATGCAGACAGGAGTGTCAGCAGCATTAGCAACCCTCTTCAAACAAATACCCCCTTTTTGCATGTGAGAAGCGTATCAGATAACGCTCCTGGGACTTGACATGATGTGGGGAAAGACGTGTGGATTTTCTCATTGGAAACAGAAGTAAACAAGGCTGTCGGGACTATTGAGATGTGTGGTTTTGCTTCATGTTTCTCGTGTTCCTGGAATTAGTGAAAATATATGCTGTAGTACGAATATACCATATCTTTATGGAAAGGTTTGTATAAATTTTTGTATTGCTTCCAACATTGATGTCATGTTTTTGCAGAGCTCACTGTTACTGTATTTTTGAGTATGCTGTTCAATGAAGCCATAAGTCATTTGAAATGGCTGACAGGGGAGGCCATCATGTGCCACTACTTGTAAAAGAGACCTTTCTTTTGATACTACATACTGTATGAGTAATCAATACATTTTATCTGCATTTCATATTGATTGTTGGGGCATGTTATATGTCCTGTAGTTACAGTAAGAGAAGCACATTTAAGAGATGAATGAGCTCAGTTATTTTTCAGATCTGAAATACACACTAGCTCATTTCCTTCGAGGACATTTACAGACATGAAAGCACATTACTGGCAAGATAGTAACATTTCAAAAATACTTGGGCTAATTAGTATGTGCCTAACTATGTCTAAGCATTCAACGTTAAATATATAACTAATTATGAAACCATCATTTGTGAAATCAACAAATAATAAAAATGTGTTATGAAATGTTATTTCATCATTCTTATTTTAGTTTTATAATAATTATTTTTATTTCAAGAAATCAAATGGCCCCTGCCTCTTGAGCAATCAGGTTCTGCTACTAGATTTAACTAATCACCTGTTGGAGCGATGACAATTTCAAAGCAATCAACTAACTAAATCAACTATCAAATAAGAGTTCACAGACACAGAAACAATCCTTTACCTTGAAAAAGTTGTGTATGCTACCTAGCCAAGTAACAAGCTAGGAGGGGGTTGTGAGCTTAGTTTATTACTGAATATCAAAGTAAAACAAATGTGTTAAAGGCAGCAGCTAATGTTAGCTAGTTAATTCAGAGTTACCTTCGCTGCCTTTCGATTTTACAGATGTTACTCAGAGAACGACACACAACACAACTCTGAAGACATGAGTTTTTATGTGCCGTTGCTCAAGCCAAGAGGAGCTAGCTAACAATGTTTTCTGTGTCTGTTTATTTACAGCAGCACCCTTCTATTTGGTTGATTCAGAATAACTTTAGCATTATTGTTGCTCTAGAGCAGGGATTGGTATTGGGCCAAATTTTTTTCAAGTCATTAGATGGCAGGCCAGAACGTAGTCAATTGATTATTTATGACCAATATTTACTGTGTGCTTCCTTAGTTCAGTCAGTAGCACACAGGACTCACATTCAAGGGGTTGTGTGTTCAGTGCTTGCTGCTAGTATTTTTTCCCTACCTTTTCAACAAATTGATTATGAAGACATCGTTTTACATCAAGCACAATTAAGCATGTGCAGGAGTGTGTGCGTCCCAGCGACTGGGCCACATCAAGCTATGGAGCTTATTTTCATTTCCCCAGTATCTCCAGGCAGAGGAAATTTCTGCTTTTCTCATTCAGGGGAATCCAATCTCACATTTTCTGACGGCTTTTTCAGAAATGTGTCAAGGCAGTGGCAGTATAAAACCTGTTACATGTGTCTATTAAAAGTAAAATAACACAAAAATGTCTGGGAAATTACTTTACTTAGATTTAAGTACTGCAGTTGTACATTGAAATACCTTCCTACCTTTCTGATACGAAGTCTTCTTGAGGTGGTATAAAACATTTCTCCTTAAATTCTGATTTGAGTTGTGGAAAGTGAGCTGTTGTTTCTGAGAGCCACATGGTCAGTTAGCCGCAGCTAAAGCTGGAGTGCACTCCTATTTGAGTATTTACGGTAAATGCTCCCACATGGAGCAGCTGGTTGCTCTGCTGTTATCAGCTGCTGTAACAGGTTTTATAATTCCTATGAATATAATCCAATTAATCTTATTTTCATACTATATATCCGTTGTGTAATTTGATAAATTATGTTGTATGAGGTGCTTGCATCGCATACTATTGAGACTTCATTGCCCTCTTCAGATAAGACTCTCAGACTGCAACATGTGTCTTTGTAAAGCGAGAAACAGACAAAACAGAATTTACCATACAGAATTGAACACGAGTGCACTCCAGATTTAGCTGCAGCTAGCTGACCGTGTGCTTCTCCCTATACCGCAGTTCTGTGTCCATGCATGCAGCAAACTGGAAACACTGTCTGCCAGAGCGTCCACACGAAAAGGGAAGGAAGACATGGCTGGTAGTGTCTTCAAATAGAGTTGCTAAACAACTCAGCGCACTGAAGGAAGCCATCTGACTGTGTGAGGAGCAAGCTTGTTGATGTGTGCAGGTAGAGTAGGCCTAGAGCTCTCCTGTCTGACTCTCACCAATAGGGGAGAAGTTCACCCCTTGAGACACAGCCCCTCCTCATTTGCATAATGAGGCAGAAATGCATAGAGAAATGTCAAAATGACAGGCAGAAATAAATACCATTGGGGAAATAAATAGGGTAGAAAATGCAATGGAAGAATAAAACAGACAAAAATATTAAAACACACACATAAATAAATACATTTAAAAAATAAGTAATTAATAAATAAAGTTGAAGATCATAACGGATAATAAATAAATAAGGTAATTATTACAAAGGTGAATAAGTAAAGAAGCTAATTAAAATATATATATAAATTTATGTCTCCTTGTATAATTTAATTACTGCCTACATTTATTTATTTACTTTATTTTTTTGTGCATTTAATCGGATGCTTATTTATTTATTGAGCATTTATTTATTTCTGAATTTATTTCTGAATTTGTCAGGATCGGTCCTCCATAGCAAGCAGCGTTAGGCGGGCCCTCGCACATGTACCGAGTCGTGGCGTGACGCATCCCCATTTCAGATACTTCTACCGGCACAGCTAAGGTCAACGTCACTTCCTGTGTCCCCTATGTGTTGCTAAAGAGCATCCTTTAACTATAGGTTATGTCCCGGTACGTCATAGTCTGGAACACGGCGTGAAAATTTTGTTTAAATCACATGAGGAGTGTCACACAACGCTTGCTTCCAGTAGGTGGCGCTTCCACTATAAATTAATTTTGCCGTGTAGATGTGTTCGGAGCGGGACAGTTATCAAGTATGTAAAGTTTGGTACAGATTTGAGCATGTACAGTGAAGTTAACCCCTAACCTTAACCCTGATTATGTGAGTGACTTAGATAGACTTGTTTGTATTTATAGCATATAAAAAAAAATGGGTGTGAGGGAGATAAAACAAAAAATTAAACCTAAATCTATTAGAGGTTATCAAGGAAGAGAGTGGGAACGTAATAGGAAAGAGATGGGTAATGACATAGGACTAGAAAGCAACTTTATAGAGTTAGTTTGGTCATAATTTAATTTGAGTCATTAATGATACTTGTGGGAGCGTGAGTAGAAACAAACCAATATGATGGATAACCAATATGACGCATTATTATTGCTTTAACGCATTAATTAATGAACACCGACAATTATTTTATCTCACGCTGAGGCAGTGTTTATTTTTATTATTATTATTTTGAAGGTCTGTTGCTCACTGGCTCTGAATACACATACAGTCAAACCATGGGTAACAGGAGGGGTGGGATGTTGATCAGCCTGCAAATCACCCACCCAAACAAGCAGTAGATGGAGGATTCGGATGCAGCGTGTGGGAGAAGTAGATAAACAAAAGCAAGACAAGCCATCAAATGCCATTGCGAAGTGGATAACTGAACACTGCATGCTGATTAGTAAAACTCACAAACAGCCAGGATCAGTCTTTTTTCCAATGATTTGTGCTGTGCGTCTCGTACAAAAAGTTAAAGAGAATTCAAGTTCATCAGTGTGCTTGAGGCAAGCACAACCACACCAGTTTCACAGGAATGCGCTGGCTTGTGGCTACGCCTTGTGCTCAACCACTTCACCTCACTCTAACAGGGACATTTGCTACTGAACTTAGACTGTTTATGCTGCTCCCTGATAAAAGAAAATGTTTCTGCTGATACCTGTTCAGAAAAAGAAACATGAAGAAAACAGATTTATATATATTACCCTGTTGTTCAGAAGGTGCCTGTTATGGTGTTATGATCGTGTTCTAGACTCTGATGGCAGCTTGTTTTGCAAGCTAGATAAGAGGTTATGCTCTGGCAGTGGCAAATAGATTTGGTTTTATATTTGATTTGATTACATTAATGTTTAAGTTGAGATTTACAAGAATTATTTTATTGCTACTGTGTAAAGGGAATACTGCTGGTAAAAAGCACCTTATTTGTTTAAAGCGTTTGCAAACCACATGTTATTGCACTTTTGTGTATATAGCAGTATATAACCTGTTGGGCACATGCACCTTTTTCCAGGAAAAACGCCTAAAATAACATACCCAAAATGAATCAGGAATAACTCCTCAACCATTTGGCCTAGATGCATAATTCTGGTCTCCTTTGAAAAGTCAGAAGCTAAGGAATATAAATCCAATGTATATTAATATAATTATTTTACCATTACAGACTACACGGAGATACAATAAAGAAAAAATATGATATTTTTATCCTCGCCTGGTAAAGAAAGCTACATTTTAATGCAATAAACCATCAAAACCATCATAATTAATCTTATAATGCAACTGAATATCTTCTAATACACCTAGAATGCAATTGTATCTGTAAATATGATGAAAATAAAACAAAAATACAACAGTTATCATACAACATTTTCAAAATATACCAGGCGAATCTCGATATTTTGGCAATATTTACTGTTAAAATGTTGACCATGTTCCAAATAACATAAAGCTTCCAAATAACAATAAAAATGTACAATAAAAACAATATTGATAAAAACAGTGAATATTCATCAACATTCCTGTCACCAAAAGCACACCCATGTTTTACAGGCCTGTAGATTGAGAACGGAACATCCCACAGTGATGGGGGATCAATCGATGCGGCTTGAGCAGACCTTTCATTTGGTACCGTGCATGTCTATGTATCTCCAATGGGTCGGCCACGAAAAACACCGTGTGTTCTCATGCGGCATGTTTCCTCTCTGCAGAAATGTGGAGAGCTGGCAGGCAGCTTGCAGATATTGTGCAATAATCAAGATGGTGCCATGGAATTTCATCCATGGTGGGTAACACAGTCACAGCCACTGTGCCACTTTGTAGTCTTGTCAAAATGCATCTGAAATAACAAACCAATTGCAATTTCAGACTATGACGCTACAACTCCCATGAGTGCTACCTGGACATAGTATTTGCTCATTGGTCCATTCCTGAAGCCTACTGTCTTGACCGACAACACTGTAAACAAGAAGACGCTGTGGAGATTAAACTAGCGGACTGGCCGTCTGACTGAGGGCTGTTTTAGCCTGCTGTTAATTTTCAACTTGACTAACGGCAGCGATAGTAAGCTCTTTTAATAGCAGGAGAACCCACATAACAGGCGCGTCACTCTCTCCTGCAGTGCCGCCAAATATGACGTCCAGACTTTAAATACTGTAAAATTACAAATATCTTCATGATTAAGGGACATGGAGGTGTTTAAAAAAGAATATAACATAAACTAGTAGCAGGGCTGCTCTTATGTCACATCACAACTAGGCTACCTTTCCAGATTTGATTCTATGTTTTATTATAGCCTAAGTACTCATGCCATAGGATGCGTTTGTATGGGACTAATCTGGAAAATAAAGACCTGTGTACTTATTTCAGGTGGACGTATCTCCAGTTACTCAAAGCTACCAGAGCTTCATGAAGATAAACATAAATCCAGTCAGAGCTGTGAGGAAATGCAGATGCAAAACAAACAGTCCAAAAGTGCACAGAAATGATATAGGCCTACACAAAGTTTTGATCCTGTTGCCTTTGGTGGATTTTTAGTTATTCTTTGCTCTTGTTTCTCCTTTTCTACACTGTAATTCAGTGTTTACAGCTGTTATAAATAAACAATATTTCTGAAAAAAAAATCAGTTTAGTTTTTATCTTTTCAATTCATCTTTTATACCCATGCAGCACTTTCATTATATACAATAAGAAGCTACTCTCTTCTATTGTTAATAGACTACATGTTTTCATAAAAAAGGAGCTTCACACACAACCTTATCAGAGCTAATACACACTAGCACACTAATTTTAGCACGCCATAGCCAACTTTAATCATATAAAACGTAATTTTCCAACAACAAAAATGTGTGGGTCTAGTGAAAATGCTATGTGTCTCGTGATGTCAAGCCCTGTATGTGCGTTTACAGGAGTGTGTGTGTATATATGATCCTAATGATGCTCATGTATGGGAATGTACATTATGTTGTTTGTTGGTATTACTGTGGCACTAAGTCAGCGGCAACTGGAGAGATGTAAGAAGTTTTGAAGATGTTTCATTGAATTGTTGAGATTGTTTTTTTGAATGGCCGAAAGGCTTTGTTCCAATGTTATATGTTCTGTTGAAAGATTTAACCACTGTGGAATATTGATTTGTTTTCTATTCTTTCAATTAAGTAAAATAGTTTTCTTGGAAATAGTTAGGGCTACTAGAGGTGATATGATTTGTTTTTGTGATGTGTCAAGTACACTCGAATCTCCTAGTGGATACAGCAATGGGGATATAGGGGATGTTGTATCCAAGGAACTGTGCTAGTTTAGTGGTTATTTCTTTCCAGAAGTGTTGTACTGGTGGGCAGAGCCAAAGTGCATGGAAGTAATGGTCAATCGTGTTAAGAGTACAGTGAATGCAGATGTCAGATCCGTTAAGTCCCATTATGTGCATCTTGTGTAGAGTAATGTGTATTCTGTGAATGACTTCGTACCGAATCAGTCTTGTGTTAATGTTTTTTGACATGCTAAAGATGTTTTTGCATATTTGAATTCATTATTATTCATTATTAGTGCTGGAATTCGGATATTTTTCCTATTTAGTTATTGTGAGAGATATGGTGGAATCGATGGAAGATAGAAGTTTATGTATTTGTGACAGAGGTTTGTTTGAATTAACAGTTTTATTGATGTTATTTAACAGGGGTGGTGGTTGTTGTTATGCTATTTTATGCAGGCATAGTTATTATTTGGGATGTAGCCATTATTTGAATACCGGCTTTTATATGGGAATTTACGGCATGTTGGCTCTTCTGTGAACTGTGATGCTACATGGACTTTCTGTAAAACCGACACTGGAGAGACGCAGGATAAACCCAAAAGGAGCAAACTCTACAGGGACCACTGCTTCATATTACGCACATCTGCTGCTGCTGAAGAGAAAATGGCTCCAACAGACATACATAAATTTAACACCATTCATGAATCATAGATCACATGTGATTGTAATTCCAGAGTCTTCCAAGCAACGCTGTGCATTCTTTCAGAGCTGAGCTGTTAAAGCACCTTTGTTTATACTGATGCCTCTTTGTTTTAAAACCCACTGTGGCTCTTCAGCAACGTCCCTTAAGACAGCCTGTCGCGGAAGACTATGACATTACCTCTCATATCCCTTTCTACAAAGCATGTGTAAAAGTGTTGTTCATGCTTGAGTGTGCATGTAGATATAAGGGTGTTTAATGGTTAATCATTTCCATACCACAGGGCTTTGGAGTGTTGGGATTTGCAACGATGCTGACATGAAACACCTTGTGGTGCCTGATACACATACCTGATGCGTGAACTTCCATATGGAAGTGACGGAATTGGAAACACTGTATGGGGGAGTATTTTCATTGCAGACAGTGATATCTGAGCTGTTGTGGGTGGTGACGCTTTGAAACTACATCTCGTACCAGTGTGTGGGAGGGGCACAGGGCAAGGGAAGGATTAAGGAGTGGAGGGGGAAAAAGAGCAGTGAATGATAGAAATGAGACAGTTCACTGATTCACAATATAGCTGTGTGGGTTTGCATCTTTGTTTCCTTTGGGGCCAAAAAAAGACACCTTTAGTAAGACATCAACTGCCCCCAAAGCCTTGGCTTTGCAGGTGTAAAGCCAAGGCTTTCACACCACCTGAAAGAAATGGGAAAAGGATATGTGAGGGAGAGAAAATGGCATCATAGGTGTGTAAGGAAAAAGGAGCCAAGGAGTGAAGGCAATATTTATCAATAAAGAAAAGTGAGGTTCCTCGCTGTGTGACCTTGTAAACTGATTTTGCTGTGGTTTGGTTTTCTGCAGTTCCTGCCACCTACAGTAAGAGGATCATTAAAGTGACTTTGCAGAAGGCTGGCAGCTCTCCCTGACATATATATCAAGAAGTGTTATTAACAGTAAAAAAGGGGAAAGCTTACCCTGCATAGTCTCCCATTGATCGTCTCTGGTGCAATTAAAAACTAATTGGTAAGGCTGTTTTGACGGCATATTCCAAATGACTACCAAATGTGTAAAGTAGGAAATTATGAGGTGTTTAAAAAATGTTGTGTTGTTCTTTAATTAGCTGTCAGTAGAGGGTGTGTGATTTATTGTGAAAGGTATGTGGAGAAATGTTGATGTCTATCATAAAAGTATCAACCTTCCCTCGAGTAACATTGCAGTAAACCTTATTGAAACTGTGATACTTCGATGCTCGATGGTGCAGACAATAATATTGAGGTGATATGACGTGAGCTGCATACCTTTTGACCTTTCAACCTGGGACAGATATACCCTTACTGTAAGTTCAGTTCTGTCCTATGAGATGTTACACTGTCCTGTGGCTTTGTCACCTTTCTGTACAAATGGCTAAAGGCAAAGTTAATAAAGCCTCACATAGCAGCGCTCAGTTGACCGTTAGCTGAAATCTACCCTCTTTAACATAAAACTGTCATAATTTCAGCCATCATTGTAGTTGTAAACTGCATATTTGCCATGTGAGAATGGAAAGCTTGACAGAAACAGTAACTAAAGGGGGCTGGGCTTAGCTAACGGTGAAATGTTGGCAGCTATGTGAAAACTAAAAATAATACATGGGAATTTTACACATAAATGCTGTTTTTTTGTGAAAGGCAGAAATCACTTTTTAATAATAAAGCATAAAATGCAGTATACATATGGTTGGAGGCAGTGGTGAAAGAAGTTCTCAGGATTTACATTTTATTTAATCTCTTCGTTGTTAAGGCCATTGCACTGGAGGAACCTCCAGAGGCTGCCGCCACTCTGCCGGCGTCTTGCATCTGGCACCGCAGTTACCTGAAGGGGCTGAGCTCTGCCAGAAACGCACGCCACTCAATCACATCCTCAATACAACTCTATGGGGAAAGCCCGTAACGGCAAAGATGGCGGTTATCCTCCCGCTAGAAAGCCAATCGTCTGCTTTTAACAGCCAAAGCGGGAAACATATTTCAGCCAAACGTGTGGTTCCAGTGACGTAAGGGTCTGTTTTAGCTTCACTAAAGTATAACCGGTGGGGAAAAACGCTTTATTTAAACCTTATTTTGGGGCAAAGTTTTCAAACTTTTTCAGCGATTTTTATTAGATTTTACTGCTGATTCTAGTCATGTAGTTTTTCTGTCCCAGTGACCATTAAAAGTGCAGTTCTGGTTCTCTCCCTATTCATTCAGATAGGAGCCTGGTCTTGTTAGTTCGAAATTAGCTGCCCGGCAGCATTGCCAAGATGGCTGCCGAGTGGCATGGCTTCCTCCACACTGTCGCTCCCATTCTCTGTCTATGTAATGTCCTCACTCTCCACATCTCTATATTATTATCTGACCTAAAGGTTAAAGGTACTTTATTTGTCACATACACATAGCAAAGTTCATCCTCTGCATTTAACCCATCCCTGAAGGGAGCAGTGGGCAGACACTATACAGTGCCCAACCAACTCCAACATGTTTTTGATGGTGGGGCAAACCGGAGCAAAACCACAAAGACAACATGCAAACTCCACACAGAAAGGCCGGGACAACTGGGGTTCAAACCCGGGATCTTCTTGCTGTGAGTCCAACATGCTTCCTAGTGGCTATCCACTAGTAATAATAGTAGCCTGTTGAAGGTATTTGGGTTAAGAAATGATACAGTGCTTTTGACTGATTTGAAAAAACTATAACTATAAACTCAAACCTGTTTCAGAGTAGTTTCAGAGTCAGTATGTCAATGTGCTTGACAAAGTCGTATTTACTTTTAAACTTGCAACAATGAAGCCAATGAAGAGCTGTCTCTGAAGACAAATCGAGATGTATAGTGGGAGGTAAGAGCAGACTTCTTTACAGCTCTGACTAGGCACAGGAAAGCCAAATGGATTGTAAAACAAAGAAGCACCTCTCCACTGGGCGATGTAAATGTAACTCCAAATGACAGCGACTCTGATGTGTTGTAGGAAATAACAGCACTCAGACTGCTTGGACACACCCTCCTATTTATTCTAAGTGATGAGGAAAACTGCACGAAAACTGAAATGAGTGTTGGACCAAATGACAGGAAAAGTAAGGAGATGAGATGAAAGAACGCTTTTATGTATTTTTAATTTATTGGAGGCACACAGATGAATTAAATGCTCTTTTTATACTTCATGTAAATCATTCTACTCAAAACATAAAATCTTTATGTATTCAATTATACCTCTATTCATCAGATAGCCTGTTGGGGACATTTGTCGTCTTTGGGTTTTAAGGTTTGTAAGACTGCATTTTTGTTCAGGGTGCTGAGCAGCGATGGTACATCATCATGCTTGGTTTTAAATGTGAAATCACATAAAATGACATGTACATGTCCATACATCCTACATATCTTTTGATAGCGAAACAAGTTCTGTGGTACTTATGGATCATCTTTACTGTTGTACAGCAGATAAAGTAGATCATCAACCATTGTTCATTCAGGCATTGAACATTAAGCTCTTTTATAGCAATGCCCTGAGTTCACACTCATACAGGCTTGAAGGATATTCAATATATGACAACATCCACAATAATAAATGAACAATAAAATGAAAAAAATAGTCAAATAAAACAAAAAAAGGCCAAACAGGCCAAAAGTTCTCGTTGGCCTGTTTGCTTTAACGTTAATATGCCTGGCTAACCCAGTGTTACAAAACAGCATATCATTAGCTAACTGTATTATTTGGTGGGTTACAGGTTATGTTAGAAAACAGCCCACATAGGGACTGAAAAATCTATTGGGTTGTATTTCCCCCAATGAGCCAGCCTTGAATGTTATCAGAGATTAGGCTAACATAAGCAGCTCTCTATGTGGGGATGTTTACACTATGTCAATCCCATCCACACATATTCTCATTGCAGGTATCTTTCCCATTGATGTCATCTGTGTTAATAACTCTTACTAGTATCTATTGTCACTCATAGACTCTCTTGCTCATCCTCTTCAAATTAGTCAAATGTAAGTTAGTTTGGATAAAAGCATATGCCAAATGAATAAATGTAAATATTACGGCCCATTACCACTTTAACACTTATTCCAGTGAGTGCAATTTCTTATTTTGCATTAATGTACAAAACTTCTGCCTACGGTGGCCCGTAGGTTTCAGGCCTAATACAAAAGCCACAACACAAATACAAACGCCACAACACAATTACAAAAAGCCACAACACAAATACAAACGCCACAACACAATTAGAAAAGCTACAACACAAATACAAAAAGCCACAATGGAAGTGAACCACAACGGAAGTTGACAACAAAAGAGACGCTTAGCAACAGTGGTACAGTGGCAGTGTAGCTGTCCCACATTCAGGAGGTCCGGGTTTGAATCGTAGAAAGAACATTCTTCTTCAGGTGACTTTTTTCCGCATAATAGTGTCTGCCAAATAAGTAAATGTAGGCCTACATGGAAGAACTTCTTACCCGTTTGATAAATAAGTAATACTTTGTTCTGGTCAAATAATATACAGCGGAATATTTGTGTGAATTAAACAGCTGTCTGTGCAGATTAGCTTCATGTCCCAGGATAGACTATTTCCTGTGACATTACAGCGCCGATGGAAACGTTTAAAATGACTGACAGACGCCTTTCTAATCATGAAAGTAAACCGTTAAAGAAAAACACACATACATCAACACAATAAAGAAATCACCTGGAAAGTTAAAAGGACCGGCAGAGGTGGGATAAATCCGAGAAAATAATTAGTTGGGTTGAGTGTGGGTGGATGATTTGTGTAGTGTGTTGTGTATCTCCCATTGCGATGTCCTGGAAGCTTGTTGTTCCACCACACAGCCAATAAAATTGAACAGATTGAATTCTTATTAATCATTAACAATATTGGGGGAGTAACAAATAAAAACGGAGCCCAGCTGAAATGGCTGATAATATTTAATGTTCTAGCCTATTATTGCAAATAAGCATCAAACTACTGCCTTCAATCTAAACTGCTTTTATTAGCTTAAACCATTCTTTCACTGCGAGTTGGGATTGTGCCACTTTTTTAATTGGCATCTGTGATGCTAATTTTAATTTAGTTGATGTTGCAAACAAAAACATTTTCTCTGGTCAATGCTTGTGAGTCCACCACACCGAGCCGCAGCACGTCCCAGAAGTGGCAGTGTCAATCAGCACAGAGGAGATCGAACCAGGCAGGAAGTCAGACACCGAACGACATAGAAAATCCGGTCAACAATAAACACGGTTAAAACAGACTAAAAGAGAAATCATTTAACTACGTAGCCTACTTAATCATAGTAGAAGCACAAAAAGTAAACACTGATTACCAAATCAACAAAATCTAAACATGTCAGCAAAATGAAAACGAAACGGAGTCACATAGGGATATGATTACAGGGTGGCTGTTGTGTGAATTTTAGTTTCTGTTTGAACACTTAGGCTCAAAGGAGTGTATGAATGTGTGTGAATGGTGAATGCGATTTAGTGTTAAAGCACTTTGAGTGGTCGATTAAACTGGAAAGGCGCTATACAAATACGGAGCATATACATTTACATGTGAAGAAGGTAGTAGAACTAATTAACTAATTAAGAAGTCAGTAACGTGGTTCAGGCTACATTCTCTGCTGCTGAAACGCATCTGAGACGCTTCCAGTGGACTTGCTGCCAGGCTGAGGACGGATTGAGCAGCCAGTTAGTGGACTTTCAGAGCAACAAATGCAGCCTGCCACTTGCTTTTGGTTTTGGTGTGCCACTCCAGGATCTCCACCCCTATGGGGCGCTATTGCTCTACACCCCCGCTCCAGACTCTATTGATGTGTCTGGTGGCCTGGATTAGGGTTACATAGGAAAATACGGTGCAGATTAAAAAATACCTACATTACCCTTGGGAGTGTGAAAATATGGTCACCATAGTTACAGCTACAACAGTTAGCTAACTGTTAGCTACAGTTATACTTAAGTTTCATTGCTTAAAAAAAACAACACCCTCCCCAGAATTCGCGCCCACTGCATATGGCCAAATACTACCTGTCGCACACACAAATGCCAACTATTTAAGAATGACATCTGGCATCTGTTTTTACCAGACAAATAAAAATGTTATGTTTACATTGTGAAAATTAGTACTGAACAGATGGCAAACACATCGCTTGAAACACAGTGGGAAAAAAAGAGATTTTGCATCTGTGCGAATCAATTATAACACACACCAAGTTGCAAAACAGCGTATGCAATTCCTAAACCTTATCCCAATCATTGATTTAAATCTGTCACTACAATGTCATTTATATTGTTTTGTTAATCAAGAATGAAACAGACAGCCTAGAAACCATCTGCTAAATGAATTTTTATCTATAATAACTGTGTTTTTTGGCATCAATTATATGCAACTTAAGAAGGCTTCCTTACATGTCAGATCAGATTTTTCCATTTAATTTCAGTACTGAAGGTGTGCTAATCATTTACAAATACCTACTTTCAGTGGAACTGATAACTAGCATAATTAATCATTAATTCAGTTAAAGGTTTATACATTTTAATTACAAGGCAGGGGTGTTATTATACATAATTTGCTTGATAAACGCGCACACTGTGTATAATGTGGTAACACAAACCAGCAAACCATCTATTTCCAGCCTCTTTCTGACAAAAAGCGGCTAATGTCTAAAAGAGTTCATCACGAGGTAATGAGAAAATTACTTCCACTACCACCAAACCCTGCTGTTTTTGAGTAAATGAAGCCCCAAATTACTCAATCATGTGCTTGTCCAGGCTTGTCTAAAGAGAGTGGTTTGGATGCTTTCTGGAGAGAGACAGAGTTTGAACATGAGACAGCCATCAGCAATGTGGAGGCAATAACTGCAGTGAAAAAAAAAGAAGTGCTGACTAATGCCAGGCTTGAACGACCCTGGATGAGGTTACGCCGATAATTTTGAGAGACTGAAGTCCAGGTGAGGACAAAAGACCTCTGTTAGCCTTACAGCTAGATATCTGTGGTGATTACAGATGGCTGCTCTTCCTCTCAGACTCTCTCTCTTTTTAATACTCTTCATTTTGCCTTTTCTAATTTAAATTTTTCTCATTTTCTCCATGCTTTACTTTCCCCTCTGAGTGTCTCTTTGCTCTCCGCTGCCTCCATTTCTGTCTGCACTCACTTTCTCTTTCTGGCCCCCAGACAGCTAACATCATCAACATCCAATAAGAAATCATTTCTATCTTAGGCAAGGTCTAGATGAGGAGATGAGGACCTGAGGTTCAGCACGCTCCTTTTAAATTAAATAGAATCTGTAACAGCTACAAACCCAGCTTCATTTAAATGTTTCCTTAAATTAAAAGAATATTTGAGCTCTGTGCAGTGTCTGACAGTTTTTAATCACATTTAAACAGTATTTCGATTTGAGATCATT
Source organism: Micropterus dolomieu (assembly GCF_021292245.1). NCBI lineage: Eukaryota > Metazoa > Chordata > Actinopteri > Centrarchiformes > Centrarchidae > Micropterus > Micropterus dolomieu. The sequence goes on from NC_060159.1 coordinate 6,872,209, forward strand.
TGTGATTAAACCCTTTCAGATCATTGGTGCTTAAAACCTTTCAGATCATTTGTGCTTAAAATGCAGTTATCAAAACTTTCAAAATGATTGGAGTCAGTGTGAAAACAGCATGCTACATGTTAAATCAAACTTGCAGATGAAGAAAAGTTGAAATGTTTGGTTAAAAAAAACAAAAAAACACCTTGATCTCCTGCAGAGGCAATTTATTCATCTCATATCAGGAAGTCCAGCCAGTGAGGATGTGAAAAACAAGCAGGCCCACATAGTGAGTTTTGTCTTTTATTACTAGCATGAATTAGAACTTCCAGTAAACTCTAGGATGAAGCAGTACATGATGGGAAGACCAGAGGGGTCAAATGTACAATCTGTGTTAACTGTTGAAATGTTTATGTACCTGTCTGAGAACGCAATGAACACAGTGATGAAAAAACGAGTGAAACAACAGTTTTTCAGTGTTTTGAAGTGATTTGATCGAATTAACTAGATTTTTTCATTGTAGTATAGGCAGATAGATATAGATAGATAGATTTGTTCAGAAAAAAGTTGCTATTTCAAAAATCATCTTAGATTTTCAGAAATTGTGACAGACATTTAATACTTGAAATAAATTGATTAGTGGAATGTACCTGAGATATTTAATTTAATTAGTATAGTATACATTTTGACCTACTTGTATGTTACTTGAGTATTTACATTTTAGTACTTTTTAATCCACTACATTTATCTGAGAGCTCAAGTTTCTTTGCAGATCACGATTTTATACAAAACACATGATCAGCTTCTAAAATACGATAGTTTGTTGTCATAGACAGTATATAAAGTAGTTCAAATAAGCAGCCATCAGTAATAATACAATACATACTAATATAACAATATTAAAGGGGGTTTACAATACTTACAGTATGTACTTTTACTTGAATTTTGAATGGAAGACTTTTGACGCAATTTATTTTACAATGTAGAAATTTGATGGATAATTTCCCATTTTCTGAAATATTGTAGATATAACATGTCATTGATTAATCAAGAAAACAAACAATAGATTACAGTAGTAGATAATTAAAATAATTATTTGTTGTATTGTATTGCCCCTATTATATTCGCTTTTTAGATACTTTCTGCTGTAGCCTAACAGCCCTGACACCATGTCCAAGAAAACATTCTGTATTTTTCCTAAGTCATTATTCTACTGGTCCATGGTTGTCTAAAATAGAATAAATAGATACAATATATAAATGTAAAGGAGTAGAGAGAAAGCAGTTAATGAGCTTTTTACTGAAGTAAAGCAAAGTAAGATAAATGATATACACAGTAGTTGGCAAGAAAGTTTATTAACTAACTAACAGTTATTTTACAGTATATGTGACATAACTGTATTTAAATATGCCAATGTTTCACTATATAAAATTTCTGATGCCGGCTTGTAGTATTTCTAATTTCTTTTGCAGCTCTAGACTCCATATATCTGAATGTTGGAACCAAAATGTACTCCAGAAGCCAACTAGCGCAACAGGACACCATTAGTCCTTTTGTAGGCTTTCTTTAGTGTAGTATCCCTGGCAACTGCGGTACCTGTGAGACACTGATTAAAGTTCTTTTCCTCACTGCCAAGCCTATGAGAGCTCACCATTAACACTCCATAGAGCTGCATTGTCAGCACACTAATGAAGCCAGTGTGTTCTTTTTAAAGTGTCATTCTGGATTATGGCCATAATATGAGGGTGAGGGTGGATCTGTATAAGTGTCTCTCTGCGAGACCTAACAGCATGTGTCCTCGCGCTCTGTCCCCCCCACTCCATCCCGACGTTCCCAAAACAAACTGTGGGTACATGTGGGACCTCGACGCCTGCACGGCCCAGGATCCCTGCCGTCACCTCACCGGGCGACTGACACTGCAGTAATTTCATCTGACAGGTGACTTAACAAAGCTCTGGTCCGTGGCAGGCAGCAGACCAAAGGCTGGAGGATATATGTTGGCCTGTCAGCCTTGTTTTCTGCAGGGAGCTACGTGCCCTGTCAATATTTAGATTTGCAGCCAGATTGTGATAGCCAGCGTTATCAGAGAATGAGATTAGAATGAGCGCCTTACTGTCTGCAAACTTGTTTAATCTACTGATTATTATTTACATACCACCTGATGTCAGATATTGAGGAACACTTTGTCATTGGAATAAACTCTTAATATTTACCATTTTTAAAAGTCTCTTTTGAAATCTTTCAAAGACACAACGTCCTCACACTGGCCTACTTGAAACAGAGGGAATGTCACAGTGCAGCCTGAGTGTTCTGAATAGACGAGACAGGACAAATGAGATGCTGTGGGCACTGTTCATGGCGGCAGATAGGGGTCACGGATGGCCAGCCATTCAGCCACTAAATGTCTGACACATTTATTGGACATGAGAAATGAAAATATCGATGGCTTTAACTTCAGGGTCAGCGTTAGCAGAAAAGACAGGTTACCTAAATGGCTGAGACACTACAGGATGGAGAAGAAGAAGAGAGCCGGCGTAATCATAATCGATGCTGTCACCATACAACTGTCTCATTAGGCAAGCAACAGGTGTAAGTAATCAAATGGCAGGTGTTGGCAATTATATGACAGCAACAAGGCCAATGAGCATTGTTTGTGGCAATGTACCATGTTGGTAGGAAATGCATGAAGTGCCATGAAATGTAATGAGTGGAAACTGATTCACCCACTAGTGTATTTTTCCACAATGCTGTGGGTATCAGCTGTCAAATTCAGGTCAGTCAGCGATGAGATGCTTCACTCTTTTATACCTTTGCTTCATCAACCAAGGACCAAGGGTGCTTTCAGTCCTGTTTCTTTGTTTGTCTGTCAGTGACGTTCATAGAAAGTAAAGTCATGGGCCAAGGAACAAGTGATTACTTTTAGTTATTTGCCCAGGAGCCTTTAAAAGATGATTCTTTGGCATTTTTGTCTTTATTTAACGGATGACGGCAGATATTAACAGGAAATGGAAGAGCGAGACGGACGACATTCAAAGAGCCAGAATCAAATACATACAGACCACTGGGCCATGGTGACTGTAAATGATTAATAAATAGTTTACTCACGCTTCCTAGATCATTAATAAGCCACAAAAAAGAAAACCTTTTGGGTTACCAGGTTGTGCAAAATGTTCTTTGGTTGGTATTTATCTTTTTAGCCTCATGTTTATCAGGAGGTCAGGAGGAAAGAGAACACACAGTAGCACCATGCGAATTAAACATAGAGACGTAAAATAATCGTAATGGTACTGGCAATACCACAAATATCAGATTGTAATAATATTTGTAATAATTATAATCATAATAATAATAGGACTAATAATAATAATTGTGGCAGCCGGTGTTGAACAGGAACATCGGGGAAGTAGGTGGCTTGCAACCACAGATGCAGACTCTACAGCTCTGGAGACAGAAACACCTGCAGAAAGCAACAGAAGGAGAGAGATGAGAAAGCACAAAACTACGAGAGATGTTGAGTTAGTAACATGCATTATTGGAATATGAATGCACTCAGATGGGGAGGGAGAGGAAGAGAGAGGAGCTCAATAAGTACAGGAGAGTGGGTCACATCTGGCCAGACCTCTCAGATCATCTGGAGAAGGAGCATTCAGTTTTTAAGCACCACATATCTGCAACAAACTCATAAAACTGGGGCTCTGCTTGGACTCTCATTTCTTAAAAGGGCGTAAAACCTTTCTGTTTGCGGCCCCCTTTTATTAAATAAAATGTGGGACTATTTATTCATATCCTGCGTTGCACTGAAATCTTTCCTGTTTGAACTGTCTTATCTGGTTATAGCTTATTTTCACCTTTTGTTTTATTTTCCTCATTTTAAATTCTATTAAAATTTTTGTATTGCCTTGTATTTATTTTGTATCTTCCCTTATGTGTTGTGTTATGTAAAGCACTTTGAATTGCCTTGTTGTTGAAAAGAATATAAGCCTTGCCTATACACTGCATATCTATTAAATGCTTTTTTCTATGAATCTATTAATGGCTGTAGAAATGTATTATCGATAAAAACTATAGACTTTATGGCATTTTTACCAAATAGAAAGGAAACTTTTTGTTTCTTTTTAAAATATTATTAAGAAGAAGAAGACATACTTTATTAATCCCGCAAGAGGAAATTCAATAAAATAATTTAAAAAAATGTTTTCACTCTGATGTTAATGTTTAGTATTATACACATACAAGTCTGAAATACACACACATATGCACAAACATATGGAGAGTGTCCCGAGCAGTTGGAGGTTCAGGGGCTTTCTCAAGGTCACCTTCGCTGGGCCCAGGAGGTGAACTGGCAGCTCTCCAACTACAAGTCTACGCTCCATGTCTCTGGTCCGAGCTGGACTCGAACCGGTGCCCCTCTGCTTTCCAACCAAATCCTTAGAGACTGAGGTACTACTGTTAATCGTAGCACACGTACATGTTTGTTACATAAAGTTCCTTAACATTCACTGCATACATTTACAAAGTAGCAGGGCTTGACATCAACTTCTTTTCTCACTAGCCAATGTGGCTAGTGGTTTTCCAAAGTTACGAGCCACACACATTTTTGTTGTTGGAAAATTAAATTTTATATGATTAAAGTTGGCTATGGCGTGCTAAAATTAGTGTGCTAGTGTGTATTAGCTCTGATAAAGTTGTGTGTAAAGCTCCTTTTTTTATGAAAACATGTAGTCTATTAACAATAGAAGATAGTAGCTTCTTATTGTATATAATGAAAGTGCAGCATGGGTATAAAAGATGAATTGAAAAGATAAAAACTAAACTGATTTTTTTTTCAGAAACATTGTTTATTTATAACAGCCGTAAATACTGAATTACAGAGTAGAAAAGGAGAAACGAGCAAAGAATAACTAATTATTTTTGTCTAATAAAAAAATCCACTAAAGGCAACAGGATTAAAACTTTGTGTAGGCCTATATCATTTCTGTGCACTTTTGGACTGTTTGTTTTGCATCTGCATTTCCTCACAGCTCTGACTGGATTTATGTTTATCTTCATGAAGCTCTGGTAGCTTTGAGTAACTGGAGATACGTCCACCTGAAATAAGTACACAGGTCTGTATTTTCCAGATTAGTCCCATACAAACACATCCTTTACATTATTTAACGGCTGTTTTCTCCTGCCTTTTCTCCGTCTCAGCTCTGTCTTTTCGCTTTCTCTCGTTCTCCTGTGCATTTTTTCTACACACACACGCTCACGCACTGACTGACCGCTGTGTTGATGTGTGTATGCATGCAACCAGTTATAACATCAGGTTAAAACAAGAAGGGAGTCTGACAGTCTACAGGTCTGAAGGACTGTGGCTGCCCTGTGACAGATTCAACTTTTATGGGCCTATTCTCAATTGACAAAAGTCTGGATGTCATTTTTGGCAGCACTGCAGGAGAGAGTGACGCGCCTGTTATGTGGGTTCTCCTGCTATTAAAAGAGCTTACTATCGCTGCCGTTAGTCAAATTGAAAATTAACAGCAGGCTAAAACAGCCCTCAGTCAGACGGCCAGTCCGCTAGTTTAATCTCCACAGCGTCTTCTTGTTTACAGTGTTGTCAGTCAAGACAGTAGGCTTCAGGAATGGACCGATGAGCAAACACTATGGCCAGGTAGCACTCATGGGAGTTGTAGTGTCATAGTCTCAAATTGCAATTTGTTTGTTATTTCAGATGCATTTTGACAACACTACAATTTTTCAACATGCCAAAGTGGCGCAGTGACTGTGTTACCCCCCATGGTTGAAATCCACCCGCATTTGGCAGGTTGGCGGGTGTTGATGGCATGACAACATGTATATATATATATGTATAGGTGTGACTATACATATTTAGAGGATTTAGGGATTAATAAAGTATCCATCCCTCCAGCCATCAAGCTTTTGCATCTTGTATTGCTACGTATTTTGCAAGGCTTTCTAATTCATTCAGAAGTGTCTGTTTAACAAAAGCATATGAAGTCCCTGCCTGTCTTCCTCCCTCTCTTTTCTTTTGTGAGCTATTTATCCTTGCTTTCTTGAAGAGGAACTGACGAGAGACATTGAAACATTGTATGTGACATTAATCCATACAAATAAGCCTGACTCAACTGCAACCCCAGATGTTCTCAACCTAGCTGTGAAAATCTCTCTTTCTTTAATAAAAAAAAAAACATAGGTGATTGCTACTAATACGCAATGGGACGGTATACAACCTGTACTTGTTGTTACAAAGCAATCAATGTTTTACAACAAGGGTTAGGGTTACTGTATATCAACTAGAGGGATTAGAGGCTCCTATAGAGCCAACTACTCAGAGGTATCAAGCAGACAGAGGCCACAGGCTCCGGGGAGAAGGGGGGTGGGAGTGTGGGGTTGGGTAACAGACCTGCACTCTGGAATAAATCAATGCCTAGCATGCAGTGATAAATCCTCCCAGCTCCAATGACCGACTGGCCCTCACACCCTCGCACACAAAACAATCTTGGTCCCCCATGTCAAAACAGCCAAAAGCTATCACTGCCATGGATCACTAGCACGCTGAGGTGTCAGCTCAAAGTCAGCTTAAAGCCAAGCTGAAAGAGATAGCAAGTCCTTGGCTTTGGTGGATTCATCTATGTGTAGTAGAAATTCAAGAAAATTGTACAGTAGCTTTAGGTTTACTATATATTTACAGACAGTTTAAGCTCAAGTGTCATTCAGTTTTAGGAAGGAACTTGCCACAAAACATTTTCAAGGGGATTTTCATAAAATATCCATCAATTCTGCTCAAGCGGCTGGAAAAAAATACATCTTTGTATATTTCAAACCAGCATAGATTTTGAAACCAAAGAAATATGATGCTTCTGGCCACATCATAACTATTTATAAAGTACGGAAGCTTGACTCTGTTACACTGACTGCCGTTGACAGATTGGAGATACTGTGTAATGGAGTTGAGGAGACAGTGATGGGTTGATCTGTCCAAACATATTGACTTGGCCCGACTTCAGCCAAATCAGAGACACATTTATGAAACAGGGACAAGTATCAGACAAGTATGATTCAACAGAGGACCGCTTTACATCACCATCCCTGCATGCGTCAGCGATCAGTCTGTGATGTTTAGACTGACACACAAAAGGCACCATTACACGGCTGAGCAGGTCCACTATTGTTGGTATCAGGTCGGTTGACTTGGGCATGTTGATGTATAAAGGGTGTCATCATTCAAACAGTGCGTGGGCTTTGGTGCAAGGCCACAGCACAGGTTGCTATTTGAAAAATCAATAGGAACCAAGCAGTTTGTATCTGTGAAAAGGATTAAGTCTGCTGCAAAGGGATGCACCAGAAAGCAAGAACATACTTCACCTTGCAAACTGAGAGGGACCCAACAGCATAAATTACTAAGAAATACGTGGTTATTTTTCTTTTATATATGCAAAAGCTGTCAATCATAAATTTGATGTACTATCAAAACAGATTGAACCTGGTTTACTGCATGCAACAACTGGTGAGCAGTGTAGCGTGCTGAAATGGAAGCTGCAGTGTTTTCAGGAATGATATACTGTTCTACATTCACACGGCTGATGCATTTTTTATGTTCAAAACCAGAGAGGCTTTCTCACCTTCAATTTTAAAAGTGTTTACTCAGCAGCAGTCCTGAGAGCTGATAAAATAAGTTAGAGTACCTGAATTAAAAATGATTCTTCACCGTAGAAACTGTTCCCAAAACGGTCCCCTGCGGCTTCTCCTTCCTCGTGGTAATGCGTTTGGAAAAAGGTCCTGTCTCACCAATAAAGGCCAAGCCTAGAGCACTCACTCTTCTTTTGTCTTTTACTCTTTCTCTACATTCCTGTTGTTCAGTTTTGCTTCTTCTATATCTGCCTTAGCCTTAGTGATGTGCATGTACATTATATATGCCATAAGTACGGTGGCCCTGAGTAGCAAAACAGAAAGCACAATGACTAAAAACAATGCAGGAAAAGTTAAATATTTTGCTTTCTTGCTGAGTTAGATAAGCTAAATACCTGTGAAGCTCACTAATTTAAATGTTATACCTTGGTTGTTATATTCATTTAAAAAACTGGAACTTTTAAAATGACAAATCGTCATTTTACATGGGGCTATATGTTGGACTATTTCTTGCTTGGGACCAGTAACTTCCTGGTATATTTGCTGGTTCCCAACCAACAAGCTTTAGAGTGACTGGTAGAAGATTTTGTTACCTTAAAGTCCATTAAAGTTTTTCGTCCAGTGTTGTTGTGTTTTGCCCCTAATACCCCCAAACATAAGCTATAGTACAGGTTACTTTCTTTAGCCTTGGGCTAGTCAGTGTGATGTGGCGTGGAGAATATCAACTGTTTGTACTGTAACATTTATTCCACTTCATCACTAAGAGTACATTTTTATCCTATAACTCCATCAAAACCAATGTAGATCTTAAACAAGTTGAAGATTTATTTTGACTTGGACACTAACGTGATCCACACTTCCAAACTGACACTTTGGAATTTACACCAGATATGAAACAAGTAAAGTACAAAATCCAATTTTGCTGTCACTTTTGGCACCTAATAAAAACTACATTTGTAGGATGGGGAGTAATGTTCTCCTGTTGGATCAAGTCCCCAAGTTGGGTGACCTGGGTCAATGTTGTGCCTTTGGGGAATTTCACAGTGAGCAAGATGAAGCACATGTTGGCCTGGGTGTGCGCTGCCCCAGGAAGCTAGCTTTACTTCTGTGAATTATTTACAATGATGTATAGGCCCCGCTGCTGGGAAGCCATTCTGTTTTTGGCCACAACCTCAAATCTGTTTTCCAAGACATATTCGTCACTAGGAGAAAACTGAGAAAAAGAAATGGTGGACTTGATGTATGTTTTTGGCTCCTTTTCTGTGCAGGACACCCTAACACCTGAAAGAAAGGAGCGCAGGATTGTATAACACACTTATGAGGATTAGAGAAACAATACATTAACTCCTGAACAGAGCCAGACGGGAAACACAAAAGGAAAGAGGAAAAATGAATGCAGGCTTCTATGTTACTGTCTGTGTATGATGCATTCATGTGGGGAAATTCTGGACAGCCAAAAGCTGACTGTTAGATTGTTAGCTGAGTTTTGCTTAGACTTCCTCACCAGAGAAACAACAGCATTCACCATTTCTTCAAACATCTGTACATGAAACAGAGACACACATTGTTACATAGAGTTACTAGAAACTTTAAGACACCAATTTCAAAGTTCAACTTTCAAACCCCTCATTCATTAGTGATTTTTAATGGCAGTGGTCTTTGCTTGATCACAGCAAAACAAATATGTCTTTGACAGTTGCTATTCCTGACTGTTGTACACCTGAAAACTTCAAATGACATAAATCGTGCTGCATCACCTGAGCTGTTATAGCACATAACTGCACACTTAACATGGAATTCAGCATGGTGATGTTTGCTGCTTGTTTTGTTGTAATTTAATATGTAAATGCAGCTAATGTAGGTAAGTGCAGCCTATTTTTATGTGATGAAATGTTTTTTAAAATGCAACATTTCTTGTGACAACCCAGGATACCCTGACACCCACTTTAGAAACCATTGCCTTAAGACTGATTCATAGTCGTTACCTTTCCCTAATCTTTACCAAGAACCTTAAGTTGTCTAAACTTAAAAAAGTGTTGCTGTTGTGTCTTTGGTCTCCTGATGTGGGTGAAACACTCATATGTGTCATTTTGGGATAGGTAGGAGCATTCAATTAGCCATAGGGAAACTCTTTCTCATAGAATGAACCGTAAAAATAAAATATGTTGTTTATGATGATGCTTATATAGTGTCCCAAAGATGCAAAACTGAATAAAAGGTTTTGTTGAATCCACTGCTCTTCCAAAGTACAACAATCAGTTATAATGGAAAAATCATGGCACATCTCTGAACCATATTTTTGGACTGCCAGTGGACATGTGGACCTTCCAGTAAAGCTATTCATGCACAAGGTTTGACTGTGCTTTTTCGTTTTCCTCTACATTCACTGGCATTTTAATCCTTTCAGTATATGGAGCATTGCCAAACTAGTGGAGGAATTTAACTTTTTCTTATTAAAGAATTCTGTTCATTTTGACGCAGTAGTAGAATTTAGTTACTGACAATGTGAAAAGGGAAATTAGGTCACAGAAATGTGGAGCATGAGGTGTTCTCAGGACACAAAAAGACTGTCTTTAGGTTTATAGGTTTATCTTCCAGCCTGTTTGAAGTCAGTGATTTCAGGTCATTGGCATTCAAGCACTGATGAGCAACAGAGATGGTTACTTAGAGTCTGTGGGTGAATGACAGTTTCGATTAAAGTAAATTTTGTGAGTTAACTTTAAGAGGTGGATATTGATTGATCTTGTTTTTTAAAGTCTTCATGCGTGTGATTGAAACTGCTCAATCGCTCCTGGTTTCCTGGCCCAAATGTGAGTCATTGTAAGTTCCCTGAGGAAAAATGTGGTGGTTTGAAGCCAAGATCAAGAAGACTCAGCTGAATAAAAATAACACCAAAATACATTTAGCATTGAACAGTTTCCAGGCATTTCAATAGCAATTGATTGCAGTTTAAAAGAATGGACAGACTATTTGAATTCTCAGTGAGCCTACAGCACAAAGACATGAAAGTCTGTAAATATGATTTTGTCTATCTGGAGATTTTTTCATTTGAGGCTCTATCCTCACACTGATTAAGTCAAAACTGTCAGTGGCACATGCAGACTGGGAAAAAAATACATGCATAAGTCTTGGTCATACAGTTGCATGTATTTTTTTAACTACTTCCTCCACTTTTTATAGAACCCAGTAAACATTAGGACACTACTTACCCATAACAATTATAAATACATGATACAAACGCATATCAACTGGAAAAGACTGTCCATCATTTAATTTTACGTTATCTCAACACAAACTTTTTTGTGTAGTCGGAAGCACACATGTATTTTGTAAAAGGCAGTGATTCAGCAGGTTGTCACAATACTTGCACTAATAAATTTTTTTCCTGCGATGAGTTGTAAACACAAAACTGATGTGCACCTTATAATGCAAATTTTGCAAATGGCTCATTAAAACGTAGTTTATTCATGCAGCAGATAAAGAGCAACATTAGGAATTATTATTTCCCTACAATTGTGGACAACTGCAGAGCGTGTGTGCTGTTTCAAATTCAGTGTGACTCAAATAATTGATGTGTGAGGATTTATTTATTATTTTGTATTATTATTAACACCTTCTTGTCACATACACAAAGATTTTATTTTTTTTATAAAAATAAAAACCTGCCACTTCCTCCCAAAGCCATGGTCCAGATTTCCCGACATCATCACCTGTGTGTCGCAAAGTAGTGAGTATCTGAGCGGAGAGGTGGAGCTGCGTTATGAGAAGATAACCTGAGGAGCATGACAGTGCCTCTGGCGGCACTTCTTGATTACCAGCCGTTCACTGCTTCCGTAACCTCAGCGGGGCCCTTTACCATGGAAACTCCTCGTCGTTTGCCTCCCACCGCACCTCATTACAGAGCCACTGCCGCAGGCGCTGGTCCAGGATCAGCTCACCCAAGCTTCTGCACTTCAAAACTCACAAATTGCCCGTTATTCAAGCTTATTTGGTCAGAGCCCGGGGACAAGGGCAATTGAATGAGTGCCTCTGTGCCTGAAGGCGTGATTCTGGTTCCAGTATAATCAAATAGGCTACCTGGTGTGAAGATGGTATTGGCTCACCTATGTTGATGGATTTTCTTAGACCGTGTAACCATGAGCTAACAAATCTAAACCCTAACCCTAGAACTTGGGAACACAGCACCCTATGTCATGTTACATTACATGTCATATAAACACAGGACACTGGGAACAGACCCCAGTAGGTGTGACTTCTCAGGTCAAACCTTTATAGTGGCATGTACAGTACTGTATCCACAGCATCATTGTTTGGAAAATCTATAAGGAATGTGGAGGGATCATGAATGAAATCACTCAGTTGAACATGTAAATAGCTTTTACAAGCTATAATATATATAATATATATAATATATGACTGCTTTGAAAAGCAGTCATATATTATATAGATAACTTCTTAAAGGAGTGTACTTGCTGAATTTTGACACCCGACTTCAATTAAATTTTATTAAAAATAAACATGCTTCTACTTTTACTGGCTTGCGTGTGCAATCACAAGCGCCGCAGCTTCCTCAGCCGCCATTTTCACAATGTTTGAACATAGGTTGGCAGCTACATAGGCAAGATGGCAGCCATTGAGGGTGAGAAGGGTCCAGCGTTCCACACTCAACTTTTTGATCACTCTGTGTATACCATCAGGGTATTTTGCCATAATTGTCAGTGTGAACGCACTTATACTCTGAAAATAGCATGTGTATGTACGAAAGAACTCAAATTGAGACCCAGCAAAAATGATTGGAAACAAAGCTGAGTTGTAATAATTAGGCAAGTCAGCTACAAATTTGCTTTAGAGTCTGTCCGGCTTTTTCTCACTTTCTGTGTGAATACAGTGTAAACAAGTTGTTGAAGTCTCTGGGAAATGGATTTTCTGCTTATCTTGTTATGTTTATGGTCCTATAGTATGTTAATTTTAGAAGTTGTCTAAACACACTTGGCACGGTAGGTGAGTTTAATTTAAATCACCCTCTAGCCTTAAAGCTGCTAAAATGCAAACTGCAAATGTTCTTTTGTCATTCATAGGTTATTAGAAGACCACTGCATTTGCCTATACATTACACCATCATCTCCATTCAAAATCTCCTACAAATGAAATCATGAAATTACTCAAAGGAGGCTGTACAACAGCTAACATCTTGAGCAGGCTCAGGTTTTTGACATACACAACAGATGACGTGTTAGGATCAGTAATTGCACACCTCTCTTTCAGGTGTGCTGGGACAGCAGTGCTAAGGGGCTAGTCAGGATTCTCAAACTGTGGGAATGAAAAAAATAAGTGGGCTCCTCTGTTGTCCTGCTGTCGGGATGAGCCAGAGTAGCTTGGAGGATGAGGACTAACACATCTGTCTACAACACCTCTACAGCACCTTCAGCTTCTACCTCCAAAATCACAGCACAAATCACTTCAGGTGCTGTTTTGTGCCAGGGCTAGACACTCTTGCTTCCTGTGCAAAGAGCTGCAGCCTCCGCCAGCCAGGCTGGATTGAGTAATCCATGTTTCTGTTTCTGGTGTGTGGTGATCTGTGACATTTCTTTTAACATAAGCTGCTAGTAATGCACAGATCAAAGTTTGCATCTTGTGCATCATGTCCATCCATCCATCATCAACCGCTTGTCCTGCGTACAGGGTCGCGGGGGGGCTGGAGCCAATCCCAGCTGACATCGGGCAGGATCGGACCCTGGACAGGTCGCCAGTCCATCGCAGGGCCACACATAGACGAACAACCACTCACGCTCACACTCACACCTAAGGACAATTTAGGGTAACCAATCAACCTAGCCTGCATGTTTTTGGATGGTGGGAGGAAGCCGGAGCACCCGGAGAGAACCAACGCAGACACGGGGAGAACATGCAAACTCCACACAGAAAGGCCGGGGCAACCGAGGTTTGAATCCACGACCTTCTTGCTGTGAGGCGACAGTGCTAACCACCGCCCATGCATCATGTCATTTTAATCAAATTGGATCTATAGTTTTGATTCACAATTTTCTAGTTTTAATTTGCCTGAAATCAAACTGCAATGACCAATCTTTTTCACATGGATAATTTTAACTTGTATTTGCTAAGGCACCATACAGAAATGATTAGGGGGAAAATAGTCCAGAAAAGAGAGAAGGTTATGAACTTTTTATTTGCTTTCTTGCTTTCTTGATGAAGGGAGGATAGTTATTTTTACATTTTTGGGAAAAGTGGGGGAGGTTTTCTTTAGTGAGTAATGCGAAGGAATTTTAGGGGTACTATGACAAGGTTTTTCCCAGGTCATGTATGGGTCAATTGCTGAGCTGAAGTAAGCCAAAGGTGACAGCCAGGGACTCTCCAAAACAGTAGGTCAGACTCTGTCTCTCTTTGCCTGCTTGGTTGACTGCCTCACGCAGCTGTCTTGATAATGATGCACTGCTAGACATTTGTTAGGTAACCCATGGTCCCATAGGTGTCATTTACACTGGGGACGCTGGGGACATGTCCCCACCACATTCTGAAATGGCTGATTTTGTCCCCATCACTTTTTGAAAGCATTTGATAAAAATGTTCTGAAAAACAGCTTCCACCAAGAAATATTAAATAACAAATGAAAATGCTTTGAGAAAGGTTTATTTGCACAATAAGAAAATTTGCAATGTAATTTAAATATAGAAGAAACCAATGTGCATTGTTTAAAAAAAAGTTACTTAAGAAGCTGCTAATTACTGCATTATATTCTGTTATATTTTTATATTTATGAATTGTCCCTTGGCAGCTGATTTTTTTGTCTCCCATTATATAAATGAAGCCATTTCCACCGTACATTGGAGCAGAAGATTAGAGGACCCCCAGAACCCTGTATTCCAGCATTTCATATTTCTTCAAAATATAGTATTAATAATCTTCTCGACTTGTTCTCCTGCATCGTCACGTCTTGTGACCTAAGTGTACCATCACGCCCCTAATCTGAGGCCTTATGTCCCCACCATTTTTTAACACAAAGTGACGGCCTTGCATGGTCGAAATTTTCTTTATTTTGTTCCATCACAGACAGACCGACTGGTTTTATATAGAAAGTGTTGCATGTGGCTTGAATGGCATACTTGACTTTAGGTCACATGCGTACCCGCGGCCCTGAGCATTCACCTGTAGGTTCACGGTACTGCCGTTCGCAATGTTAATAAAAACGTACACCAGCACATCACTCCACTATTAGTTCATTTATAGAATAATTGCTATTTATACCCCCCTCCTACCACATAGATAATGTTCATGGTTAGGCAATCATTTTTTCAAAAGGCCGGTAGAGTGAACTTCTGATGGGTGAGTTACAGGCTTCTTTCAGGGATGGAAGTTGCGATTGTTACCTCTTGTAAGTCTCTAACATGCACTTCCTGTGCTCTTCTTCTTCTATCCCCTTACAATTATCTTGTATTGATTACACTTTTTGTTAACTCTTACTTCTTTCCCCCATTATCCCATTGATGTGATATGTGCTATGAGCTCTTACTAGTATTTATTGCTGCTCTTACTAGTATGTATTGTCAGTTGTAGATCTGTATTTGATGCTCTGTTGATGCTTGTATGTTGTTCCTCAAATGTAAGTTGCTTTTTAAAAAAGTCAAGTATACATTTGTTTGTGCAGTCCCTAATAGTTAATGATATTCACAATGTTCTTTCTTCAGAATGTGTTATGTAACTATAATACTAAAACAAAAACAGCAGTCATTAAAATCTGATAATTCTGAATGAACAGTGCAATGAGTGGATAAATTAATGAAAGTGTCCTCATTTCTTTAGGTGTTGGGACGTGTAAAGCAGGCCAATTAACTTCCAACTCTTTAGGAAATATCAGAAGAGAGAATTTGTCCCAAGTAAGGAAGCAGAAGCAAACACAGAGGAATGAGTGCATTGCAAGGACTGAAAATTCATTACTGCCCCATAATGACTGTGATTAATTTTCACCCTTGCTGAATTCTGCCCTTTGAAATTGTTTCAAATTGTTATGAATCCGGGATTCAATAACGTGATGAAATGCATTAATGCTTGTGGTGAATTCCAATTAGTTACAATTAGACCCTCGCATGCAGTATGGCACAGTTTTTATTCCGCTGAATGTTTTGCTGAGGTTGCCCCGTCTGTCTCCCAGGGAGCCTGCAGTTCCTGCTCAAGTAAACTGGTGTGCCCTCACAAGCATATTCCCATTTTCTGCTTCACTGAACTGGTGGTCCCCAATAATCCTAACACCATCATTTAGTCAGGCAGGCTGTGTTTTCATTTTTTCTTTTTTTACTCTATTTTCTCCATCCCACACTGTAGGCTTGGATTCCCGGATCCTAGCAGAGTAGAATTAATGTGTTTAGTTTGTTGGCCTCCTTTTCTATGTACGTTGAAAGAGCAGAGAATAACCTAAAGGAAAGGTGTTTTAAATTTACACGCTCGTATTTGGAAGCCGAATGCCTTCTGCTGTTCTGGTGCCTGTTTCTCTCCTGCACCTTATAGAAGGAGCACAGATTTTGGCTGTTCCTTTAACTCAAAAAGTCCTTCAAATGCAGGAGCCCTAGCGATGTGCATTTCCATCATCTCTCCTATGCTCCGTCATGCGGACAGCAGGCTGTAACAGAATGGCTGCTGCGCTTCTATACTGAGAGAAAAAGGTAGTGCAAAAGGGAGAAGGGACGAGGCCTGGTGATGGAGAAAGAGAGAGGGAAAGGACGGGATAGGGAAAGCGAAGCCTTGCTGTGATCCTGGCACTCGGTCAGGTGCTTCAAACTCACTCCCATCTAAAGCAGAGAGATGAAAAAACTTGACAGAACTTGTCCATAATAACCAAATCTGGAAGGGACTGAAACAATAAAGACACGTAAAATGCTTAGCCAGATACTGTGGACGCAAGGCAAAAAAAAAAATAGCTTGCTTGCTTGTCCTTTGCACCATGTCCTTTAAGACTGCAGCATTTTTCCTCTTCAAAGATAAGGATTTGAGTATCCAGGACAAGCTCTTCTTAAGCTTAGTCCTCTTAGTTCCACCGGCGGGAAAGACATCATAGATGAAACAATATGTTGTGGATATGAATTAAATGGCCAAGTTACACGCTGGAAGAGCGAAATGGCTGTGTTTACAGAGGTCTACGAAGAACAAAGGCAGCCAAGGCTTACGTTGATGGACGCAAATCCTGAGTCTTGGTAACTACCCGCTTTGGCTTCCATTCCGCACTTGACAAGAACTTTGATCTCTCACATCCAGTCACCTGGCTCTTTTCCCGCTAGCCTGGATAAGTCTAGACAGATAACGCATGCACACACAACTTTGTTCCTTGAATTTCAACTGTTCACACTCTCTCACGCTCTCAGCTGCGCTGCCTCCAATGTGAATTTTATGATCAGAAGTGAAAATATACTTCAGTATTCTTTTTCTCTTCTCACAATGACAACTGTTCAAGGTTAAGGAACATGAAAGACAACTGTAGCTTTTGTTCATTCACTTATTTCACAGGATGAGATTCTTAAATTTGATTTTGACGTTGCATCTGTTGTTGGAAAAATTGGACTTAAAAAACACAAGTATCAGAAATACTTACAATAAATTCACAAACACACCAACATGTGCATTTGTGCACAGAGTGAATCTCTCCCAAAACACCAGGATCGACTGTGAATTCATAAAAGTAAAACAAGCCTAGAAACAACGCTGCATGTTTCAAAGCCAAGAACTCGTGTGAAGTGTTGATTGTGTGTCAGTGTGTGTGTGTGTGTGTGTGTGTGTGTAGTGACATGTTGGCTGGATGATATCGATTTAGTGTTTCGCATCCTCACCTCCTGCGCTTATACCTCTTTTAATATCATGTCTACTGAGAGCAGGTTACAAGCAGACCAGAGCATCAGAGCACGCTGACACAACACGGCAACAATACATAAGCTTCAAGTGGCACTTTATTAATTAGAAAAGCACATTACAATGTGTACAACTTCCTATCAGGAATGAGAAGAAGTCACAATAAGAAATTCAGTAATTACATTACAATTACTAATCTCAGTAACGCTTCGACCCCCAATTTTGGGGGTCAGCTCAGTTCACTGGATTACCAGACGTGTAATGGAGGGTATCAGTTTGCTCTCTCTGTGTTCAGTTCATGGACTGGTCATATTAGTTTGGTGAGGGGCTGGAGCTTTAGGGAGTTCTAACAGAAGAGGAGAAATGTACCTCCCAGTAATGTCAATGCTGTGTTTTTTACATGTTGTGTGTTTTAGCTGGCTTGCTTATATTCGTTAAAATGGTCACTCGCATTGGTTGCTGCTCTTCATTGCAAGGCAGGAGGTCTTACCACAGTTAAAATCATGGTCACTCACTGAATTTTCAACCAATTCTCAAGCTGTTTGGTTTGTTACAAATGCCAGAAATCTTATTAAATACTATCAAAAACTAGATAGTAGCAGTAATATTTCTATAATATAAAATATTTAAGATGAAATTATACAATGTAATTCGTTTCTAAATATATTCTTTTTTTTCTTACTGCATTGTAAATAATATTTTTATAATGTCTTAATCATTATGATTTGGGAAATAAATAAATAAAATGAATGAAGTTGCACGTTATCTACACACATTATATATACAGTGTCTGAGCAGGGTTGTGCAGAGCAACAGTAAGTTACTTTTATAGCTTCACTTTAGGCACATAACTTACTGCATGTCATGTTAGTGCCATGAAATTGTTGTAAACAAACATTTTAAAGTAGATGATTTAGCATACAAAACACAATAACAGAGTTTATTGTATATTGTATTGTATTTTTAAATGTATTTATTATGTTTATTGCTTGGCAGCCTTTCAGTTTGATTTTTTTTTTCTTGGTAAAAAGACTTAAAAAATAAAGATGGTCTGACTTAAACTGCCGGTGAAAAGGCCCTTTCTTCAAAAGCAGTATCTCCTCCTCTCTTTCATTCCCTCTCAAATGGCTCTTGTGTGCGGCATCCCAATGTAAAATGTCAGAAGTAATTGAGAGAAAGAGATTTCAGTTGGAGAGCTGGAATAAGGTGAGGCTAAATTGCCATCAGCCCTGTGTATTAATTCATACCTGTCATTCTCTTGGCCTTTCAAAGAGGAATCATCCAGGTCACGTGCGCCCTCAAAGTTTAAAGGGCTCGATTTTCTCTATCTCTGGCGTTTCATTCCGAGAGGCTCAGATGAAGCAATTATTGAACCCTCTGATCTGACGCTTGATATGGTGTCCCTGCCTGTATAAGCTGGCCTGAAATATTGCAGGTTGATCTCTGTCCTTTGGAGAACATTAAGCTCCGCTGATCGCACAATACATTTTGCCGAGCAGCGGCCAGTCAGCGCCTCTAATTCTAGGGGCTGTTTTAAAAGAAAAGCTGCTATTACTCAAGCAGGAAGCCAAGTGAGAAATTTACTCTCTCCTCAGACTTTTTTCCTTCTACCTCAACACCTGCTGTCAAGGTGCCCTTGTGTAGCACTTTTTACTGTGCTTCAGTGGAGCTGTTCAGGAGCCATCAGTGGATGTACTGAGGTGCTGTTGGCGTTTTAACTGTAAGAAAAGATTAAAAATGATTATAGTTTTTTCGTAGCAATTAAGTAGCAGCAGGCCTGCAAAGCATCCATGACCTAACCCAATGCTTAAGAAATCCTTATTAAATTATTGCAAAATGTTTTATTCTTGTAATGATCAAAAGCCCATTAAAAGGCTCTTTCATCAAACAAATCCAAATGAGAAAGATGTATGACTAGTGATAAAATGAAAAGAAGTATTAAAACCAGTTCTGCACCTTTTTAATCACTCCTTCTGTTGCAACATCAGACATCTTAGGTTTGTTCCAAGGATCCAAGGATTTTTTTTATCTTCCTTTGACCGTCACTGATGCCAACTAAAGGGAATGTGGGATTCACCCAATTAATTTACTGAAGCCTGTAACACAAGCGTCCAAGTGGACGGCCTTGCAATTCAATTAATTAAGTAGAGTGCATATTCCGCTACACATGAAACACAGTGTGGTTATAAGATGATGTCACGGTGCTAATAGAAAGGGAAGTTGAGACTTTTGTTAGCACTGCAGACGCATGTGTGGGCGTCTTAGAGTTACGAGATGCCCGACTTCTATTAGTTTAGACTTTATATGCCAACTTGAGAGCCGAGTTGATGAAGCTGCAATCACAAAGTGTACAGTGTGGTGTGTGGCATTCAGTTTACTTCCTTGTGTAAATGGCAGTCAACAAAATTGAGATGTTAAAGCGTTATATTACTGTATAACAGACTTTGTAGGGAAAATATATTGGAGCAGGAATGTTGATGCGGGGTCCACTTTCTAACTCAAATAGAAATTCTGGCTATTCACCACAGCAGCTACACTGATTTAAAGAAGACTACTTTTTTAGTGTTTACTGTCCAGCATTGTCAAAGACAATGACAAAAGTTTTCGAAATGATTTCTGTTAGATCTGTTAGTTTTTGGAAAGCTGCAGGAAGCTCTCGCTCCTTGCCCCAAATGATGCCATTCTTGCCAGAGTCTGCGTTTCCCAATCTCTACAATGGAGCTGATGGGTAAAATGTTGTCATGATTGAACTGGAGAAAGGATGACCAGACCGCCCTGGTTGAGAAATAACTCCTCAATCATGAAACGTTTGCGCAAACAAATGTAAAGGTGAGCGTACAAGCAAAATAAAAGCTTTTGTCAGATTCGCCAGTCTTTTCATGAGAAGGAGAAACACTACTTTAATAAAAACTCTTCAAATAACAGGGAAATCATAACCAAATGAATTAAAACTTGATTATTAATTCAGATGGAATTGAATTCTTTGGATATATTGACCTTGTTATTTATTTCAAAGAAAACACACAGACAACATTTAAACCTGATAAACCTGATCTTATTCGCAATAGTGAAGTGAAGTATGTGATATGATGGTGAAACACAATGGTAATATGCTAACAAAACACTAGGACACTTATCTTCTCTAAATAGGTATTAATATTATTTGGCATCAATTCTTTACAGCAAAAAACGTGGTTTAGCCTACTGTTGTGAAGCGCCGGCAGAGACAAGATGCTCCAGCTGGCTTTCTGGCATTGTGTGCAGGGTTGAGGCTGCCATGCAGCAGGAGGTGCAGTTGCACTCCCAGGTGACTCCTGGAGAGCAGGTCTGACAGTCTTGTTTCGGGGCCGACGGCACAGATCCAAGACAGTGCAGGCACAGTTCTCTAGAGGATGCAGGACTCAGCGTTTCTTGTGTTCTAACCTTCGTTGCGTTAGAACACAGAGCAAGCTTCTTTTAGAGAGTTAGCTGCGTTCAAAGCTGGCTGGACAACAAGTACAGCTGCGGTTCCGCTGGGAGAACGAGCTGTTTGCCCGGGTTGCAAGTTAGCTTGTCTAGTAAAATACATCTGACTACATTAACTTTTTCAACTGGGTGTCAGATCAAACTAAACACAACACATACGTGGTACAAAAATAAAGTAATGAAACTCTTCAGTGTAGTACTGCTGTACCCCATTCAGGAGCTTGTTGAGAAAATTAAATTGTGCACTGACTTCAGATGAAGCACACAAGAGACCTCAAGAAAGATGTCTAAAGCCTAGTGCAGACTACACGACTTTCAACGTCTGCTGATCGCTGTGCTGTTCAGAATACAGGACTTGCTGTCTTGTGAGTTTTGAAGTTGTGGCGTTCATACTACACTACACGAGCTCACAGCAACTATGAGAATAAACACTATAAAGACAACAAATATGGGTGAAAGAATGGATTAGCACATGCAGGTAGCTACTGAGCTACAGAGAGCGGGAGTTGAGTAAAAAGTGTTTTGCAGTGGAAAAGTAGCTGCCCGCTCTGACAGCTGCCTGCTCTGACAGCTGCTGGCTCTCATTGGCTGGATGTGGAAGTCGAGTCAGCCAACGGCTCCAGATATTTAACATGCTAGATATCTGGCTGATGTCACAGAGGTGTTGGTGTCTTCTAATAGTTCACACATAACGCCAAAGAGGATAAGTTTTGGTGGGCGTGGATGAAGGTTTTCGCATCGAAAACTGTATTCCATTATATATTTATTTTAGAAAATATTTTGATGAAAACTTCAGGGAAATATCCCAATTTCCTTTATTTAACTATATTTTGAAAACAACCTAACTCTTAAATATATCACATTATTATTTTGAGTAAATATCAAAAACTAAATTTATGTGCAGGATGAACATTAATCACTAAAGAAATTATTATATTTGACACCTGGACCACTTTGGTGACCTGACATAAATTTTATTTTTATCCCATTTGTATTGCATTATCTCTTTATTTGTGAGTCTGGCCAGATGGGGCCATGGGTATGATAAGGAGGAAATGTAATTAACATCAGTATCGCTGCTGCTAATAGTCAAAACTAAACAAGGATAAAAGCAGCGTTCAGTTATTATGGTCCGTATATGCTCCGTATATCTGGAACAAACTCACAGATAACTGCAGGTCTGCTGAAACTGTCAGTTCTTTTAAATTTAGACTGAAGATTTTTCTTTTTACCACTGCCTTTAACTAGTAGATTGATAACTTACACTGCACTGTAACTTTTACTGTCCTGTTTTCTTTTTCTTTGTTTTTAGCTTTTTACCATTGCTTTTAATTAAATATTTACATGGTGAGAAATGAGTAGGTAATTGAGTGAAAAGATAATGAGAGTGAGATTGAACAGAGTGAAGGAAGTGGTCTTAAATCTCACGCCTGAGTGATTTGCAGGAACCTCTGTCCACCTGTAACGCGTAAAGTGGGTCCAGAGTATAACTGGATCAAAGTGGCCTGCGGACAGACATGTCCTGGTTTCTCTGTAGTGTCCGAGGGTTTTTGGAGTTTCAGTGGACCCAAAGATTGCTATGGACCCAAGTATAGACTAGCTAGAGAGAGTAGATTAAGTGTACTCTGTTTATTCTCTTTTCAAAATAATTGTAACTCAATTATTTGCTCAACCCCTCAGCCTGTTTTTATTTTCCATTTCACTCTTTTAACCCTGATTGTACACTGCACTGTAACTTTTATTATATTTTAATGTATATTTTTTTTAATTCACCATGTTTCTTTCAAACTTTTTTATATTTCCCTGTTGCTTTTATGTTCTAAGGAAAGCACTTTGAATTACCTTGTTGTTGAAATGTGCTATACAAATAAACTTGCCTTGCTCTACCTAAGACAGTATAATAGCTACAATATTATACACATTCACAATGTCGTAATGTTTACAGAGATTCCTGTCCATTAGTCAGTCGATGACAGTGTAGGTACATGGTACACAATCAAGACAAGGTATGTGATTTTCACGTCTTGTTGTGACTTTGTTATCTTGACAAGACATGCAGTAAGCTTTTCAGGGGTGGGAGGCTCTAGTGTTGCATGGCAAGTCTCCAAATAGACAACTTTACTATCAGAGAAATGGGAATTTAGTTTGCAGATCTGAGGAGAGGTTTATTCAACAACAGCACTGCTGCAGTGGAGAATTGTATTTACAGGGGTTTTATTTCCTGGATATATCAGTTTATACTGGGGGGGTATGCGCATTTTCAGCTTTTGCTTTAAAAAGTGCGCAGGAAATCTGACTCGAATCAATAAAGGTCTAAACAGTGAAACAAAAACAGCCCATAATGACAACATTAAATGAGTCTCTGTATTTGGCACACTTGAATAATCTGCTTTCCAGCACTGATATCATTTTAGTTGCTAAACACTGTAGGCCTACCTGGCCTTAAAATCTGTATTTATATTCACGAGTTCTGTATCCATTGCACACATCCATCTCAGGTTTGTGGAAATAAATCTTTTTCTCAGCAGACAATTTGACTTGTCAAAGCAGGAAGAAACACAGGTGATATAAATAAAATTAGCCAATGGCTGCATTCCATTTAGGTGAGCCAGTTCCAGGGCATGCTCATTCACTGGCATGGCTTACTTAATGGCATGGAGCCATCATCAATGTTATTATTTCAGTCAAATTGTATGGCATGAAAAGAGTCTATAATTGTGTCCCTATGTCCTGCCGCCATGACCGTTATATTATGTCTGACACCCAACAGAATTACCTTTCTATTTAAATAATTAACCATCTATTGATCTTTTCCCCGGCGCTGCCAATGCCTATACACTGCTCCTAATTAGGATTGGTTAAATGCAGAGAACAAATTCTGCAGGCATTGTACTGTGTATAAATTGTATGTAACCAGTAACAAGTTTTATTTAAAAAAAATACTTGATACTGATCAGGGTCATGGTGAACACAGTGCAGCAGAGAAGCATATACAGTACAACCTTTTCCCCAGCAACTTTCTCCAGCATGCTGTGCGGTCTAAGGCCAGCTGGGTGGTGTAATTGCACCACCTTTTTTTTTATTATGGCTCAGTTGTCTCTCCTTATTATTGCCCTTGTTTGCTCAGGTAGACAGTTTGTGCACGACACTTGCAGGCCTTATTCAGGGCAATTTGATCATTTCCTGATTGATTGCCTAGAATGTGCATCCAATTTAAAAACAATCCTGATTCCCAAATGTTTGCACGTGAGTAAGAAATCACTGGTCACTGCGGTGTTTCATGAATTAGATGTAGAGTTTTATTTTCTCTTATTTTGTTTTTACAAACAGATTTAACAGAAAAAGGTCAACATTTGAGGCTGAATGTCACTTAACAATCTTTGGTTTAAAATTAAAATGTGTTTTTAAAAAACTGGCTGCTGTGGGTATTACAGTATTTTGTTCAAGGAAATTCACTTTTTGCTGACTGTGTGGAATTAACACAAGCAAATTCTGAAATACTTATAAAGTATGAACCAAAAGTATAATGGTCAAAGCCATATCTATTTTATTATGACACAGTTATTTGTCATTTACTGTGCAGATTCACAGTGCAATGTTTAATAATCATTTAACTAAGTGCTAGATAAGCTGTCAACCTCATACAAATGAACACTGCGTCTTTTGTAAGCATCATGTCATCTTCTGTGCCGAAGGAAATGCATGTGAGCCAAAAGTTTCTCATTCACAGTGCATCAAAGGGAACACCTTGTCTGACTGCAAGCTGCACTGTACGCACACTGATTACCTGCAAAGTCAATTGACAGAATGGTGAAATAAGGAGAGATAAAGAGGCGAAGTCTCATTTTTGAAGCGATACTTTTGTAAAACCCAGGAAATAATCAATTACTTTTCACTGCCATGTTTGTCCAATTCATGCTGACATCAAAGCCGAGTTGAGTTGACACAGATGAATTCGGTTGTGTTAGAATAACAGCTTTGATTTTTGCATGAATTTTGCTGGTTCTGATGCGGTGACTGCAGGTTTAGTTGGAGGACACACATCTGTGTGATAGTTCGAGACGCTCAGCAGCTTCTTTAAGTGCAACTTTGTTTACATCATTACTAGCTAAAACTCTGCTTTACCACCACCCCCTCAGCTGTTTGGTGTGCTCATTCTATCAAACACTCTCAAAAGTGTCAAATGAAATTTCATAATGTCAAACTCTGATATTTTTAAACTCTCTACTTCGAGTCAACCATACATTTAGGTCCAGTATAGACTTTGGCTACATCTTCAGCGTCAAATGATCACCTGAAAAGAACTCCAAACCAGCTTATTATTTTATTACCCACTATCACAACCTGTGCAATATGTGTCTCTAAGTAAAACCACAGCAAACATAAATTAAACATGTTATAATCAGTTATCTGCAACTTTTTATGTTATGTGTGTTATGCACTGTCTACTGTATACTCTGATACTGGTAAACACTGTTTGAATAGACTAGAACAGCCATCTCTCTAAGAATATGACAAATAGCTGACTACTCTACTGCCTCCCACTGCCTGTCATTTACAAAGCTGCTGTATTGACTTGTGCACACTGCATAACTACTCTCTCCCATTCTCTTAGGACAACATTCCCTTGTTCACAGAGTGTCAGAACCATTCCCAGCTTTTTAACAAAGCTGAAGGGAACAAAAAAACAAACACGCAGAATTAGATTCAGTCTAATTTACAGTAGCTCCAACTCAGCTAAATTGGATATGTGGTGCAAATCAACACGCCAAATAATCAGACCAAATTGCCATTATTATTATTATCCAGTAAAGAGGAATCTTGAAGAACAATCATACTGAATTTCTAGTTAACAATATCATCATAACAAAATACTAAGGCAGTTGATAAGACACATGTCTTGGTTTGGGAGAAAAGTATTTGATTCCCACTGCGACACACCTACCATTGTGTCCTTGAGCAAGACACTTTAAATAGACACGACCCCCTAGTTTCTCCAGAGGCATGCAACCTCTGATATACATAGCAATTGTAAGTCACTTTGGATGAAAGCGTTAGCTAAATGTGTAATATATATAAAATATAAGCTTTCCTTTATATGCTTTATTTGCTTTATATCAGCTTTCTCTCCTTTTCCTTTCCCTACATTCCTTTTATACTATTTCAACATTTCAGTCCTGTTTGTTTTAGTTTTTATTTGCAACAATTGTGGTTTTACTTCCAATTTAGTAATTGAATTATAACTAATTAATAATATAATAAATAATAAATAATAATAATTATTGTTAACATAACTTGAAAACATCCTATGTTTGGCTTTTTTATTCTGTTTTGGACAGAAAACCTTACTTGAACTGTACAGCATTGAGATTGCCACTTATCTTCCATGTGTTATAAAGTTGGTTTTTCAAACAAGTGCAGTCAGATTGTCTTAGCACCTCGGATATCTTTTCCTAAGTCCTTCCAAATTCTTCTTTACGTCTTTCTAACATTTCAATCCTGACCTCCTCTTTCTGTTGACTGTTTCCCTAAAACAATGTCACACTATTTACTCCTTTGCTCACAAGGGACAAGAGTCACTGAATGTCAGCTCAGCAGAAGTCTTCCCCTCTCCTCTTTCAGAGCCCCACCTTCTTCATCCTTTCATCACCACCACCAGGGTCTAGACTCCATTTAGATACCTCATCACCATAATGAAGCCTGATCACAAAATTAGTATTTATTTGTATCACATATCAGTACCTCAGTGAGATCTGCATATTTAACAAGAGCATATTTTCACATTGGGTATTGGGACAGGCCTTAGGCTTCATTTTTAGAAGACAGGCTGAGTTGAAAAGCAACTATCAACAACCCTCACCATCCCTGTCAGATGTTATTCGCATATTAAGTGTAGCCTGGTCCCAGACCTCCAAATCACTGCCTGCATCTCAAATTTTGAATACGACTGAATATAAGGCTGAACTAAAGATGAAACATGACTTGGAAGAGTACAAAAGGCCCGGTGGCTTAAAGTATTGATTCTGAGAATGGTTTTTCACATTAGAACACCAGCGTGAGGCGTGGGTGTTTCTCTATCACATGAAAGATCGAACACAAGCAGAGAGAGAGAGAGAGTGCAGAAAAAAATGGCAGAGGAGGGAAAGAGAGAGAAAGAGGGATGTGGGGCTGCATTGTAAACAACTCTTACCCTAGGCACTGCACGTGGTTCATATGAGAAGCACAGCAACAAAAAAAAAAAAAAGCTCATCACATTCACAGATGGCTACCCAATCCAAGGCAAATGTCAAAAGGACTCACATGACAGCCAGAGCACCTGTGAAAAAGATCACAGCACAGAGAACACGATGGATTTACAGATGGTTATATGTGCAGGGAGATGATGGAAAGCCCATCACAAATGCTTCTGTATCATCTTATTTTCAGGGACATTAAATCAAAACAATGTGTGTGGGTGTGTGTGTCTGTGTGTCTGTGTGTTAAAGTGACATGCACCGCCATTTGGTCAGTATGTTTATATTTGTTGGAATTAAGTAAAGAGGGATCCAAAACAACCATTTGTGTTTTTATGATTAAATCACACTTCAAGATGTGGCAGGAAACACACAGGAAGACAAATAATAAGATCCTGTCAAATGAAAATTGTTTACATTGCACCAAATTAAAGCTAACAAACCACAAAAAGACACTGTTTCATGGAGATCTGAACAGCAACACTCATGTTTCTTGCAGGCTACTGTTTCGCTAAAGGTCACTTTTAACTAAATGTAAATTAGCAAGTATTTCCTCACCCACTTTCTGATTATTTCACATTTTGCTCCCTCTGGATGATTTGAATGACAAAGCTCTGTGGAGCTTCGAGGCTAAAGGCATAAGAGTCCGCACAAAGCCGCATTCTCTCTCAGCCTATTCCCATCCAATACATATGCTAATACTTCAAGTCACAGCTGGTCGAAGAACTTACAGTATGAAACATTTTACAGTTAAATTTATTCAAACTAGCATTTCAGAAATGTATCCGGAAGGTATTATTGGGTGAAATAGAGCAAATATCCAAGAACGTCGTATGCATGTGAAGCTTCAATTCCCCCAGCTATCCAGGCAGTGATCAAAGGTTCTCTTATTCCAAATGAAAATTACTTAACACCAGGTTAGAGCATATTGATCCTTTTGCAATTAGACATTTGAGACTCATCTATGGAAGATTTAAAATGCCTACATAAAAAACGATCAAACAAAGTAAATAAAAACAAATAAAATAAAAATATAAAAATAAATTTCACATTTTTGTATGTACACATGTATGCATTTAATGCGTTATTATTAAATCAAAATGAAATTTAGATTTTTTTTTTTTAAATAACTGAATGAAATTCTCCTGGTCAATGTTATCCAAGGGGGTTCAAATCTAGGGCAACTTGGCTGAAGATGAATTAATTGTTTTTTTAATTCACTGCAGGAACTTTCCCAGGGGATAGAGAACCTTTTGAGAAACTCTACCTGCGTTCAGAGAAAGAAGGAGTAAATCTAGTTCCCATATGATAAGTCCAGGGGGCAGAAAAGTCCCTGCCTTGTGAGGTAGTACTATCCAATGGTTCAGGAACTTTAGGGGAAAAGCTTGCAGGGCTGACCATTGCTGATTGGTCAAACAGACACTGCACCTGCTTCAACTTACAGTTAAATTCACAAAACAAGGAATTGCTCTAGTAATGATGTAAGGATGAGGGTCGGGCATTTCTTGTTGTTTATTAATATTAAACACAAAGTTAGGCTTTGCCGTCGTCAAGAGTACAAACGAGCTGAGAGCACAAGTGAGCTAAAAAGTGGATGAGAGAGTAGTGAAGGAGAGAAATAAAACTTTATATTATGGAAAGATGAAATGCACAATAGGGACTTTTAGTTCCTAGTTTAGTTCCTGAGATTAGTTTCTCTGGTTCCTGGAACTATTTGGGTTTAAAATGGAATAATCCTGCATGAATCTTCCATGCCACATTAAAATCAAGTCACAATACAGAAAACAATTTAAGGACATAGAAATGCATTGTCAGTGCCAAAATTCATGTACCAATGAACACCCACATTCAGTTATTCAAGGCTAAAAACTCATTTATTGTCCTTTAATATATTTACATATTTAAGGATTTAATTTAATAATGACATGAAATACATAAATAAATACATAACAATCTTCATTAATATTCACTGTAACTGCCCTCGGTGGGTTAAGCAAGATGCAGAGAGTCTTGACTGATGTCTTCTTTATATCTTTCTCCGTATACCGTAGTGCACCATGAAAATTATAAAAAATATACAAATAGATATAAACATAAGTACCTTTATACACATTACATTTAGCTAAAATCAACCATGCTATAACAATAACCCTAATTAAATACACAATTAAATAACTGTCACTTTATACCAAGAACCATATACTCTACACAATAACCTTTAAAATTACATACTGGATTAGGACATCAAAGCTAATTGCTCTTTGCTAAACCAAAACCTGGCAATTTCTGTTGTTACTTATCATCTATAAGTTTGGCATCTTTACTGTGTGCTCCCATCTGCTTGCTCTTCCTTTGTTTGTGGGTTTGCAACAGCTGTAAACTGGTAAGTACGGGGTTTATCTACACTTTGCAGGGGTTAGTTTAGCTTGGTGGCAGAAACTATACTGCCCACTTGGACGCCACTGGTACCTGCGTGGAGTGATGTGTTCATGTCTACATCATAATCCCAATAAAACGTCTTTTATAAATACAAAAAATACATTCACAATTATTGAAATCAAGACCTTTTAAATAACTCCAAGCAGACAGTTACATTCACTTTATTTTTGTGCTTGTGTATTTATGTGGGCATTTTAAAGCTTCCATACCCTGCAGGCAGCACATCAAGACATGCAATAAAACCAGTTAGCCCATGAGCCCATGCCTGTGTCTTTGTGCATAAAGCAGCTCTAACTGCTTCAAATAGAATATTATCACTAAAGATAATCTAAGGCAAAGTGTGTGCCTGTGTGCGTAAAGGAGAGAGAGCGAGAGTGTGTGTGCGTGTGTGTGTGCGCGCACTTTGATCATAGATGAACAATAAAAAAGTACAGACGCTAAGAGGACATCAGAAGTGATTTATAATTGAAGATATTCAAATATCAGAGTTTAAATTTGATTACTCAAAGCAATTCAGCAAACACCTTCGGCATAATAATGTTGATATGTGGTATTATAGGTTCACAGGCAGATAAAATACGATTAGGTTCCGGTTGAGACTAAAGCTCTAAGCATCAGATGAGAGAAAAGGCTTTGATGAAATAAATTTGCAAAGATATCTCTCGCCTTTCTTCTTTATTTGTCTGCTTTTTGTGCTTCTTTAGCATCTGTTTCCCCATCTGCTGCGAGAAAAGACATGTTGTCTGCTATTGTTGAGGTTACTCTACCCTGCCTGCTTGCATCACATTCATGTCATAAGGTGTCTGTTACATTTGATATTTAGACAGTGATCCAATTGACTTGAAATCACTCTCACTTACTATTTGTGGGTGTGTTCAGGCAACCTTCAGCAACCTGCGTTGGTTCAAAGCAACAGCGCTTCCTGAGGATGTAACAATAATCTAAATCAACCAGCAGAGCAATATGAGGCTGCATCAATTCAAACATATGGGACTGAAGGCAAGTTGACAGATTGGAATTTTAATTATACAAACATTTCATAGAGGCACTGAGGCTCTCTAGAAGGAAAATCAACGTCATTGGTGCAAATAAACTTCAACAAAGAGTGAAAGGGCATTTTATTTATTCATTAATGTGAGGAGGCAGTAAGAAAATAATTAGAACTCATTTATAACACAATACCATTATTAATATACAGTGTTTTCAGAGTTTATGAACAACTCAATATGATTATATTATGTATTTTAAAGAGGTCATATTATGCTTTTTGGCTTTTTCCCCTCTCCTTTATTGAGTTATATACCTTTTTTGTGCATGTAATAGATTTACAAAGTGAAAAAGCCAAAGTCCACCCCAAAGGGAGTTCCCATGTCCCACAGAAAACTCTGCTCTGAACTGCCTGAAAACAGCTAATTTGTAGTCCAGCCCTTTCTTCCCTTTTCTTGTGACGTCACAAGAAAATACGCGTCACAATGCTCGCCTAGTGGCTAGTCAGACACGCCCTCAAAAACACTGGTGGAAAGACGGTAAACGGTGTGTGTACCAGTGGCATATTCAGAACATTTTGACTTTTATGGCCAAGATGGGACACAGAGCTAGTGTGGGGTGGCCATACTTGGAGAACCTTTATGAATAGCATGTGATCAAAATTTGTAATCACATTGCTTTGCTTCAACATCTAAATATCCGTATAATAAATTAATTCTAAAATTCCTGATAGCATTTACTGAATTGTTTGTATTCATTATCAGGTTGTTGTTTTGATATTTGATAGTTCTATTCCTGTTCTATTTCAACCTATTACAGCTAGTTGGTTATTGGAATACAACATCCATTTTTAATTCAGTAATTGTTCAGGAAAAGTCAGTTACACATTTTAAAAGTCATTCTCATTGGAGAGAATAAATCAGCATATAACATCCGGTGTAGTGTATAATCATAAAAAAAGATACATGCCAAAAGAAATAATTTGTTTGACTATTTAAATAAATTACTACAATTTAAATGAAAAATAACCAGCTGAGGGTTACAATCCAAAGAAGTACATTAAGGGTTATATAGCTTAATTTGATAATTTTCAAATTAATAAACAAAATTATGACAATTGTAAACAGCTTTAACATAAACCAAATACACCTGAAAATAAGTATTTAGCCTTGGCTGTGATAATATTCAAGCCATGAATACTGTTTATACCAGCCACTCATTAAGATGAGGATTTGGACTTGCTGCTCTGGACAGTGAAACATCTGGAAATAATAATCAAAATCAGTCTATCAAGGCTGACTGGTCTCTGTGAACGAGTTTTGTTCCGCTCTCTGCACAGCTACATATGTTTTGCCTGCCTGATTTTGCTGACTTACTCAGATTTTGTTGATTTGCTCAGTTGTCCTTTATTTTTGTGCTTCTACCATGGTTAAGCAGGCTGCATAGTTTAACCGTTTTAACTGTGATTTATTATTGGCATATGATTGGGAGTCTGCACAGGGTGTTTTACTTTGAAAATCGAGCAGATTTTCTATGCTGTTCTGTGTCTGACTTCCTGCCCGGTTTATCTGGTCCGTGCTGCTTGACGCAGCTTCTGTCAAAAATAGGCAGGTAGTGAATATTGAACTTTAAAAAAATAAATAAACGCAAATCAAATCATAATTGAAATATCTGGCAGAAAAATCTCAATTAGATTATTTCCCTAAATCGTTCAGCCCTAGTATCAATACATTGATACATCATTTTATAAGGCATGTCATATGAGCAAGAATGTAACTAAATTACATTCAATAGCATTAGTTAGTATTACAACTTCCGTGATAATTACATAGAAGGACTTATGTGTAGACTTAAAGATTAAATGTCAAAACATACCGTGAGGTCTCAGTGGGGCAGTATGTGCTTTTACAGCCTGAAGAGCCTCTTCATCAATGGTGTTAATTTTGTAATGTCATTAGAATCACTTTCCCCACTAGATGAAGAACCTGAAGTGATAAAAAATAATAACCATCACACATCTATAGTTTTCTCATGGGCATATTGATGGGACTTTTTCCTGTGTCTTTCAATGGTCTGTATTGAGATATTAATAATATTGTGTATGCTTGTGTAAGTGTGGGTTTGCTCTGTATTAGCACATGAATATTATACACTGAGAAAAAAGTTTTTTTGAAAGAAAGTAACAGAATTTGACATACTGTATTGTGAGGTGAGGCAGATGGTGCTCCAAACACTCCTGGATCACACTTATCTCTGACAACTCTCTCTTGTGGCCAGTCTGAAGCTGAAGCTGCATTGTCAGAGACATCAGTAGGTTGGAGGCTTTTCTATATGTCTTTTGTTTTACCTCTCTCTCTCTCTGCATTGTTGGTGGAGCTAGGATAATAATCATTGTGTTAATGAATTACTTAATTAACACCGACAATTATAACACAGTTTTTATTAGGCTGTTATTATTTTGAAAGGCCGTTGCACCCTGGCTCTGAATACACAGATTTATATATGTTGTTAACCTGTTGCTCAGAAGGTGCCTGTTATGATGTTATAATTGTGGCTCTGAACTCTGATGGTAACTTGTTTTAACAAGCTAGATAAAAGGTTATGCCCTAGCAGTGGTAAATAGCTTTTGTTTTATATTTGATTTGATTACATTAATGTTTAAGCTAAGATTTACAAGAAATATGTTATTGCTACTGTGTAAAGGGAATAATGCTGGTAAAAAGCACCTTATTTATTTAAAGTATTTAAAGCCGGAAAAGTCAGTTACACATTTTAAAAGCCATTCTCATTGGAGAGAATAAATCAGCATATAACATCTGGTGTACTGTATAATTCATGATATTCAATTACTTTAAATATAACACAACAAAAAAGTTAGGCATATCATTTGTGGCATTTAAATGCAACATGCCCTGCCTCTGCATCTACCATTCATAAAATGCCAAATTAGGTATTTAAAATCTTTGAAGATGTTTGAAGATTTTATTGGTCTGTCTGACCAATAATAAAAAATAAATAATTAATGTTACTCATGTAAAGACTTGAAGCACAGTAACGGCACAGATGTCCCCCCTCTTCCATTTCACACACGTTAGCCATATATATAACTTTAGCTATTGAACATGCATCTGTAAAATGCTTTACGCACCTCCATCATTAAATCAGAAAACATGGATTTTCATATTTTATGTGAATATAAAGATAACAATTAGCTGCTGTAACGTCTATTAGCTTGCTCTTTAAGCTAACTGCTGTTAACAAGCTACATTTTCACAAATCATTTGAGCTGTCATCATTGATTGACAGGTGTTTCTGTTGGTTCTTGTATCAATGAACTTAAAGGGATACTATGCGATTCTGCAGTTTGTTGAATGCCAAACAAACATTCCCCTCCCTTCACTGCTCCTTCTGAAGCTCCTCCCCCCAAACTTGTGGACGTGCATTGCCATGGTGACTGACAAGAGTTGGGAAGCACAGAGACGACTGTTTTTCTCCAGGGCTGAAGTCATTGCTAACTTTGAGGCTAACCACCTTCACTCTTTTTTCAACAGTTGGCAATCTCATCGTTAGTCTTGAGAAGCTGCAGTCTTTATTCACCGGCCTCTGTAATTTCTACTGTACATTTACTGCTAAATAAGGCTTATTGCTGACTCGTTTCTGTCTATTCACCGGGGCACCCGTTCACACGCGCTCCGTCTATTCCTTCTCTACCACACACACACTGACCGTTGCAGCTAAGCAGACGGACAGACAGATAAGACAGTAAATTAATACAGAACCTGTCCTTTATGTGGAACAGAAAAGCTAACGTTACTCACCTGTCCAGCAGAACCTCAGCATCAGTTTTTAATCCTTTCAAATCTAGGAGATTTATCCAGCATTGAAACCCCTCACAGATGTTAACACAGGTCATCCCCTCATCTGGTCATATAACTTGTTTCAAAAACGCCATTGGTGTGCACAACTATGCTAATTGCAGAAGGTCAAAATTGTACGAGGCTGTACGAGCTGTAAGCTGTGACGATGTTTACAAAAAAAAAGTTTGGGTCAGATTACCTGTATGATCATATGACTGCTTGTCTTATTACTTCTGTGAATACAGTGTTATTTTAACTAATCGTGCGATGGCCAAAGCTATAAAAAATAACACTAACAAACCCTAGTTTTCCCTTAATAATCTTAAATGTAGCCACCCTCAAAATCCTCAGCAAAGTTGAGAAATTTTTTTTTTTAAACTTCTGGGTATTTTTTAAGAGTTGTTAAGAAGAAATCCATATGTACAGAGATATGAATCTAACCCAGTTATATATAATGCAATATATAATTATATATACTCACTATATATATATATGAACCACAACAATCTTATTTAGCCCAGCATATGATATTACATTGGTAACTTTTATCACAAACAGTGATAGCAGTGTAGCAGGATAACAAGGGATTAGGTCCATTAGCAGACATCGGAGACAGAGCAGGTGCAGTTCAGTGATTTAATGATAAATCAAGCAAGGTACAAAAGCTCACAGGAAGTTGAGGCAGGCAAGGGTCATTATCAACGCAGCAACCAACATAGCAGTCCAAAACAGGCTAACAAATCTAAAAGGGTATGGGCAAGAATCCAAAGTCCAACAGGCAAGGTCCAAGGGAAAACACAGGAAGTCCAAAACACAGACAAACTAACACTAGGGAAAAAGGCTGAAACGAAAGGTCAAGAGACAAAGACGAACTGGCAGTGAGGGGAACAAACAAACTAAATACACAAGAGGGCGTTAGGATAACAAGGGACAGGTGCAACAAATCAGGCCGGTGCCGATAATCACACAGGTGGGAAACACACAAGGGCAGGAAGTGTAGTGATAAGAAACCAGGAGAGAGGTTGGTAACAAACCAAAACATCAAATGAATGAATGAATGACACAAGTAAAAATACAACTTAATGCATAGAGCAGAAGAACACTAATACAGGAAGTGACTTCAACAAAGACACATGAGGAAGCATTCCACCAAAATAAAATAGGAAATGTATAATAAACTCAGATAAAACTGAAGTTATTGCTCTGGGGCCTAAGCACCTCCGTGACGCATTATCTAAAGATATAATTTCCCTTGATGGCATCGCCCTGGCCTCCAGCACCACTGTGAGGAATCTTGGAGTTACCTTTGATCAGGAAATGTCGTTTAAGTCTCACATTAAGCAAATTTGAAGGACCGCCTTTTTTCACCTACGTAATATTGCGAAAAACAGGAACATCCTGTCTAAAAATTATGCAGAAAAACTAGTCGATGCATTTGTTACTTCTAGGCTGGATTACTGCAATTCCTTATTATCAGTCTGCTCGAAAAAGTCCGTTAAGACTCTTCAGCTGATCCAGAATGAAAAAAAGAGATCATATTTCTCCTGTTTTAGCTTCTCTGCATTGGCTTCCAGTAAAATCCAGAATAGAATTTAAAATCATTCTTCTTACCTACAAAGCTCTTAATGGTCAGGCACCATCTTATCTTAAAGAGCTCATAGTACCTTACTACCCCACCAGAGCACTGCGCTCCCAGAATGCAGGGTTACTTGTGGTTCCTACAGTCTCCAAAAGTAGACTAGGAGCCAGAGCGTTCAGCTATCAAGCTCCTCTCCTGTGGAACCAGGTTCCAGTTTGGGTTCAGGAGGCAGACACCATCTCCACATTTAAGAGTAGGCTTAAGACTTTCCTCTTTGATAAAGCTTATAGTTAGGGCTGGCTCAGGTTAGTCCTGAACCATCCCTTAGT
>NC_060159.1:6908654-6966995 GCF_021292245.1 Micropterus dolomieu
GAGCACTGCGCTCCCAGAATGCAGGGTTACTTGTGGTTCCTACAGTCTCCAAAAGTAGACTAGGAGCCAGAGCGTTCAGCTATCAAGCTCCTCTCCTGTGGAACCAGGTTCCAGTTTGGGTTCAGGAGGCAGACACCATCTCCACATTTAAGAGTAGGCTTAAGACTTTCCTCTTTGATAAAGCTTATAGTTAGGGCTGGCTCAGGTTAGTCCTGAACCATCCCTTAGTTATGCTGCTATAGGCCTAGACTGCTGGGGGATTTCCTATGATGCACTGAGCTCCTCTCTCCTCTACTTTCTCTCCCTCTGTATGCAACCTCATCCCATTATTGCATGTTACTAACACAACTTCTCCCCTTTCCGGTAGTCTTGTGCTTTCTCGTCCCTCTCCTCTCTCCTCCTATCACTTCCTGCAGGTTTTCTGGTTCTGGAGCTGTGGAGTCTGGATCTGTGGTTGCGGGTCACCTGCTGCCCCCGTGTTCCTGCTTGACACCCTCTGCTACAACTATTGTTACTAGTCCTATTGTTATTATTGTTATTATAATCATTAACATTACGATTGTTATCATTAACACTACTATAAATATCTGTACCATTTTTCATTTAGTCTATAGCAACATCACCTTTACTGTCTGTACCTCTGTGTGTATATTGTATAGGCTGCCTCCCTCCCCTCTCTCTCCTTCCATCCCTCTCCTTTTCACTCTGTTCCTCTCCTTTTCTCTCTGTTCCTCTCCTGCCCTCTCCCTCTCTCTCCCTCTCTCTCGCTCCCCCCCCCTCTCTCTCCCTCTCGCTCTCTCTCTCTCTCTCTCTCTCTCTCTCTCTCCCTCTCTCTCCTTCACCCCAACCAGTCGAGGCAGATGGCCACCCATGAATTGAATTGAATTGAATAATAAAACCCCCAAAACCACGACATCTTTAGTTCATGTGTATTTACATTTGTTGGATACAGTAAGGAGGTACTGTGTTTGAGCTGGAGATAGAGAGGTTACCATGGAGAGTCTTGACAGTCCGTGGTTATTCCCACCTTGCTCTGTCACTGAGGCTAGCTGAGGCCAAAAGAGGAAAAGGGTTATCTTACTCCTTTTCAACATTATCTCTTCAACCATATTGTGCCTCCAATCCAATCCCCTGCCTTCTCAAGTCTTTGGCCTCACAATTTCTTACTTTTTATGACAGATAGAAAGAGATATTATCCTCTGTTCTCCACCTGGGGGAATTCTGAAGAGGAGTCATTCCATTTTCAGCAGGTGAATGTGTTCCGGTCTCACTTAGAAAACGGCACAATGAATACTAAAATCTGACAGTAGATGATAAATTAAGGAAGGAAATGTAAATATAATTTTAAACTGGCCTGTGGGCAGCAAAGCCTCATGAACACCAGTATTCAGGGATAGTAATGCAAGTTGCATTCTTGATTTGAACCTAAATTGATAATTTTATACGCAAAATGTGTGTTATTAAAGCATACCTGAGGGAGAGAGCTGTCACTGAATGTCCACCCTGCATTCATATCCAACTAGAGGCAGAAACATGGAAACCGTGACTACATTCAATAGAAGAAAAGGAGGTGGGAGAAAATGAAAGACAGCAACGCTGTTAATAATTAATTCGGCAGAGTTTTAGTCCTGGGAGGCCAGAGGAAAATATATTGATGTTTGAAAAATGCTAATTAAAGGAAGGAGCACACTTTGGTTTGGAAGGCATCTGTCTGCCCAGGCAGTTTGAAATCTCACTGCTGCCTGGGCTAATGGTGCTAGTAATGCCTTTGGGGAAACACGGCATGAAACACAGAGGCGGGCGCTAATGAGTCTCGCGAACCTCTCTGGCACACAGGATGGATGAGAGCGATGAAGAGAAGATGCTGAAAGGGAAGAAGGAACCACACTTGGTGGAAGTCTCGTATTCTTTTTAAATTTCATGGCAAATGAGGGAAGAGGGATCCCTTCGGTGGGGAAAACTGGATTCAGGCATTCTGCTGCCGGCAGCCAAAATTGAGTCACACTGCAAACAGAGAACGCACAACACAAGAAAGACAAAGTAATGTGAAAGAAATTGCATAGAAACACTCACATGTGCACACGCTTGGATTACTGCCAGTGTTTCTCACAAGTGTTTGGTCAAATTTTACAGCAGTGGATAAGACACATGCCTTTGATGTGGTTGAACTGGGTTCAATTCCCCACTGTGGCACATCCACCAATGTGTCCCTGAGCACAACAATTGCTCCAAAGGCGTGCGACCTCTGACATGTATGGCAATTGTAAGTCGCTTTGGATAAAAGCGTCAGCTAAAAGAATAAATGTAAATGATTTGTCCATAAAAATATATTCAAAACAAAAATCATATACAGTAAATTGTGTTTACGAGTCCTACAGAAGGATGAATTAAGGAGCCTCACAATCTGAGGGAAGAAGCTGTTCTTATGTCTGGTGGTACAGCAGCAGATACAGATACTTCTACTATCTCTTTCCAGACGGCATCGGGGTGAACAGGCTGTGGCTGGGCTGGGGACTGTCTTTTAGTATTCTTTGGGCGCGGTGCAGATACCTCACTCATCTCACTGATATCACTGATGCACGGGAGATGGGTACCAATGATCTTCTGAGCGGTTTTAATCACCCGCTGGACCCTCCTGTCCTGGGCCGTGCACATCCCATGCCAGTTGTGATGTTTCCGGTGAGGATGCTTTCTATTGCTCCACTGTAAAAGGTGACCAAGAATTTTGCCTTCTCAAGTTTCCTTAAGAAATACAGCCATTTTACTTCTATTTGTTTTGCAGAAGAGGAGACCTACTTCTGCTCCCTGTAGAAACCTCCTGACTGATGAAAAATTATAACAATAATTCCAGGTTTCCATAACTCCATCAACTTTAGCTGTAAACACAACGCAGAACTAGCTGCACACCAGGTGCTATTTTTGAGCTATAAATGTACTGCCAACATACGATCTCAGGCCCACATCGGCGAGACGTGTGTGCTATCTGGGTGTTGATTGTGATTTATTGGTTTGCAAATGTCTTTGAGTCAACGGTGGAAAAGAGACGAGTAGTAGTAGCAAAACACCCGAAAGGCTTGACTTAAAGCGAGTAGCCATTACTCTCCCATTCAGAAATGCACTGCAAGCCCCACTCCCCCAAAGTACCGGTTCTGTGAGAAAGTAGGCTACTACCCCACAAGCAGGGACTTTTTTCAGGGTACATTAAAGACCCCAGAACTTAATTTAGAGCCTAGTCCCTGCCTGGGGTCTGTTTGTGAGGAAGTCCAATATCCAGTGGCAGAATGTGGTACCTAGAGTGCTAAGTGTGCACATCAATTTCATGGGGTGTCATTAACCATCCTTATACTTGCACAAGAAAAAGAGAGACAGAAACCGAGTTATAGCCATGCTAGCAGCTCTCTGAGTCTGTACTGTGAGCTAAATGCTAATGACAGCATGCTTACATGCACACAACGACAATACTAAGATGTTTTTCCCCCCCACTCTAACCATCTTAGTTTGGGTCTCAGCATGCTAACATGATAATTAGCACTAAATTAAAAGTTCAGGCTGATGGGAATATCATTAGTTTTGCAGGTAAGTAATTAGAATTCACCCTCTGGGAACCCTGAATGTCCGTACCAAACTTCATGGCCATCCATCCAACAACTGTAATTTGTAAAATGACATGGAAAAGTAAGATTCAAAATACATCCTACAGTTATGGAGATATTTTAGTCCAGCCAAAAGTGGTGGACCGACCAACCATGCATGTGTGCGTCGTTTTCTTTCCGTTTCTCATAAGTGGTCGGCCAATTTATACTCTCAAATTTTTATTCATTCTATCAAACATCCCTATACTTAATGCATTTCCCATGACAATAGAAGAATAGCTAATAAATGACAGTCATTAAGAATTAATTTCCAGGCTTGTATGATTTCCTGACATTTGCCTCCAGCAAATAAGGTGCAGCAAACAAGTAGAAACAAATTAACCATCTGTGAATGTCTAAGTTTCTTTTGTGCCATGTACTCATGAGATGTAAGCAATGCAACATGCACCTTCCTCTTCAACATGAAAAGAATCTATTCCTGTAGTGTTTACTCTGCTGTGCTCTCTGAGGATTTTATTCAAACGACTTTTACATGTAGATTTGTTTGATCTTGCGAAGCAAAGTGGATTTTGTTTTTCCTTCGTATCATATACAGTAGATTATTTCACTGTTATTCTCAATCAAATGGTGAATAAGATGATAATTGCTTAAATAGCCTTACACAACTTGTTTATTGCCCCCCCACCACCACCACCACCACCTTCACAGAACTGAACAAAATCAAAGCCACACTTAGATTAGGGGTAATGAGATTTAATGCATTTGAAGAACATGTTTTCTGCTGGAATAATCTTTATTGCATACTGTTCATTAGTCGTTCTCCACAGCTTGATAAAAGTGTCTTATACCTAGTACAGTATTCCATTTCTGTCCCATAAGAGATAGCTATCTGAGGATAGAGGAGAGCTATTGCCTTTGTAGTGGCGGATCGTCAGAAAGGCGAGATCCAATCTTTTCTCTTTCTCTCCATCTCTCTCAGCTGAGGACAGATAGTGCTGATACATTGCACATTCAAGGTCTCACCGAGCGCCTTTTCAAAATATGCGATGCACGTCGATGATAAAGTTGAAAGCAAGTGTATCAGAGCTGATATCTCATAAACAGGATAACTCACATACGTTGACAAAGATTAAAGTTTGATTAGACACATAGATTGTTTTATCGATCGCCATACTTCCATTAGATCTGATAAGATCGTTAATTCAAAGCATCCCATTAAACGATGTAACCTTGCTGCCTAATGTGAAAATCCACACTTGTGCCTCAGCATGTAACCACCCAGCTGTTAAGCTGAGAGGTATTACCAGTGGTGAATTTACCCTGCAGCAGGGTACTTAAGTACAGTTTGAGGTAGTGGTGCTTGTGTGCTTTCTCCATTTTTATTGCAGCTGGAGTTACTAGTTATATATATTTATTTACTAATTATTTATCATAAAACAAGGTAAGTGAATGTATCATTATCAAAGGCTGTGGATCATGGTAGCTGTACACAGGGCGGCCTTAAGAGTCTTTCCACCACCACCAAAAGATACAAGTTGTTTAGCATTAATAATGGTATATATTCGGACTTCAACTAACATGTTCCAGTCTGCAGTGTAGTTCATACACACTTCACACAGAACTGTAGAGTAACAGGCTTCATGATCAAAGATTTTTATATCATGTAGACACTTTCACCGTCCCTCTCCTCTCTCCTCCTATCACTTCCTGCAGGTGTTTCTGGTTCTGGAGCTGTGGAGTCTGGATCTGTGGTTGCGGGTCACCTGCTGCCCCCGTGTTCCTGCTCGACACCCTCTGCTACAACTATTGTTACTAGTCCTATTGTTATTATTGTTATTATAATCATTAACATTACGATTATTATCATTAACACTACTGTAAATATCTGTACCATTTTTCATTCAGGCTATAGCAACATCACCTTTACTGTCTGTACCTCTGTGTGTTTATTGTGTAGGCTGACCCCCCTCTCTCTCCTTCCATCCCTCTCTTTTTATCTCTGTTCCTTTCTTGCAGATGGC
Organism: Micropterus dolomieu; assembly: GCF_021292245.1. Classification (NCBI taxonomy): domain Eukaryota; kingdom Metazoa; phylum Chordata; class Actinopteri; order Centrarchiformes; family Centrarchidae; genus Micropterus; species Micropterus dolomieu. The sequence goes on from NC_060159.1 coordinate 6,914,269, forward strand.
CGCACACCCTGAGCCATGGTTCTGCTCAAGGTTTCCGCCTCTTAAAAGGAAGTTTTTCCTTGCCTCTGTCACCTAGTGCTTACTCTTGGTGGGAACTGTTGGGTTTCTGTAAATAACATCACAGAGTACAGTCTAGACCTGCTCTTTTCTGAAAAGTGTTCTGAGATAACTGTTGTTGGGATTTGGCGCTATATAAATAAAATTGAATTGAAATGAATTAAACTTTGTCCATATTCACACTCTCTCTCTCTCTGTGTTGTGAGTCTGCATCATAACACATTTTTCAATCAGTTGATTTTTATAATGCCTTGTTTAAGGGGGTGCTGAGGGGTTGCAGCACTCTTTTTCCGTGTGCATGTCTCTACACATTGAGTGAAATAAGTAGTTTATTAAGTAGGGGAATTATACAATTCTTGCACCTTCCTTTGGAGGGCGGGGCCCGTTTCATTTGAAACGGGTGAAACATAGCTAAGGCTGCCTCTGGCTGTACACAACAAAGATGGCGGCATAACGTTGGAAATGCATGACAAAAATTAGACTGAAATGTCACTGATGAAAATAAGGCCTACATGTTTTGTTATTTTACCCCTGCATTTGGCCCTATTCTTTCTTATGTCAAGACACAAACATTCACTACTAGAAAATTGTTAAACATGTTGATTAAAAATTGTCTTAAACTGCTTGCACACTGCTCAGACTGCGCCCAACTAATACCAACATTCTAAAGTTGGCAGTAGTTGGTTTCGGTGTTTAGAATGTTCAGAAAACCAGCTGTCAGTTCCACACCGCCCAGACAGAAACTGACCAGACAGACATTTGTTGCCTATTTTTTCTTATTTATGTCACAAGGTTGAGGCTGCAATCCCTGTTTGGCAAGTGGAAAACTACTTGTTACTGGTTGTATTGGCCCTTTAAAGCAGTGGTTCTCAAACTTTTTTACATCAAGGACCCCGAAACTAACACAAATTAGGCCACATTCCCCCATTTGATAAGATTTTGTCCCATCTGATAGGATTTTTGGGTAACACTTTCTATGAAGGTCATCGCTATAATGACTTATGCATATATTTATAACTCGATATAATTCACCCATAAGACATTATAACAGTTGTTATAATCACTTACAAACATGCATTAGGCGCTATAGTAAAGTTCATAACGTATTATGACCTTTTGATTTAATGTTTTATAACTAATAGTAATACCAGTTTATATCAATGTGAGGCAAGAATCTCCGACCATGTTCCGTAACACATAATTACCACCGACTCTGCGTTGTTATGAATACACTTTAGTCACCATTTACAATTAGTGATATAAAATGGAACAATAGCTTATAGTAATGTTTAAAGTTATAGAGCATGTCTTTGTTGGCTTTAAGTAGTAAGTGTTAAAATATCTATCCCTGTATAATATATTACAGGTGGACATAATACCATATGAACTAATTATACGACCTTATAACACATAATTGTTTGCTTTAAGTAAAGTGACACACATTTTTCGCAGGAAAACAACTTTTATTTATGTTTCTTCACTTTATGAACAATCTGTATGAATTCTGAACATAATTACATCAAGAAAACTTATGAAAGGTGAATGGTGAAAGATCGCTTAAGACAAGACCTGTTGCCGACCAACATCATGTAAGAAGAGGCTCAGATGTTGTCACAGATGAATGGCGAGCCTATGGACAGGCCCTAATAGATGCAGTGGACAATTAAAGACAACCACTTCACAAAACGTAGCCTATTAGAAGACATAATTGAAATGGGAATTGGGAATACTGTTAGCTAGCGCTAACTGCCGTCACTTTTCCAGCAGTTGCGGAAACAACAGACTTAACGGACACACTGTGACCTACACTGCACACGTTCTACCAGACTGATGGAGTGAGTACTGGCTCGCCTCCCCCGGTGGCCGCGCCTTGTCGTCAGATTGACACGCACATGCCCGCCACGCAGGGAGGAGCTCCCTCCGGCATGATGACGTGTGTTGGCACCCATGACTCTCCCTTCCCCCCGCAAGGTGCTAAGCTCTCCTGTTCGGTGGAACACGGAGGTTGCTGCCTGCCAGGCCTCCCCCATGGGTCGTGGCTGGCCCCCCCCCGAACCGTGATGGCGGCAAGAGCAGCAGAGTGGCTTCTCTTCAGGGTCACCAGGGCGCCTCATCAGCAGGTCCGACCACTTTCAGAGACACTACTCGCTTCCTGTTCTATGCACAGATGGATGGATGCCAGGAAGAACATGGGCGGTGAAAGGCCCATCCTGGACCTGTCACTGTTCAACAGGGCGATTATGGTGAGACCTTTTTACATGTTAACAGTGTATAAACAGGTGATGGTGTCTGTCTGTGCCAGGGAGACTGGCTCTCCTCCATCGACCTGAAGGACGCGTACTTTCATGTGTCCATCATTCCCAGGACACAGGAAGTTTCTGCGGTTTTCATTCCAGGGAGCCCAGTACCAATACAACCGCCTGCCCTTCGGTTACTCCCTCCCGCACACTTTTTCCAAGTGTGTCGAGACGGCCCTGGAGCCGCCGCAGCGGTCGGGCATCAGTGTCCTGTTTTATCTGGACGACCTGCTGCTGCTGGCGCCGCCCCAGGATGAAGCGGTGGTGCAGACGGCCCAGCTAGTTGCACACTTGTCTTACCTGGGCTTCACAGTGAACTGGAAGAAGAGTGCTCCCCTTCCAGAGACTCACCTACCATGGCGTGGTACTGGACTCCTCTCTCCAGAGAGCGCGGCTCTCTCAGAAGAGGGTGGATGCTCTGGTGGAGCTGTTGTGAACGTGTTGTCCCTCGAGCGGCAGCTCTGTCGGTCATGAGGCTTCTGGGCCTCATGTTGGCGGCTCACGTGGTGGTCACCCTGGGCCTCCTCCATATGAGGAGGCTTCAGCGGTGGTTCATCCGCCTGCGTGACAGAGACGGCGCCTCGTCTCCGTTCCTCTGTCTGTGGCCCCAGATCTGGCCTACTGGCGGGACCCCCTCTCTCACAGATGCCTCCCTGATGGGCTGGGGAAGGACCTGCCTTTCTCAGGTGGTGGGCGGACTGTGGCAGGGCCGCAGGCCTCTCCACATAAACGTGCTGGAGCCTCCATCCCGATCTGGTGACCAGATCTAGCTCCAGTTCGGCAGGGCAGAGGTGGATCTGTTTGCCAACAAGGACACCGCTCAGTGCGCCCTTTGGTTTTCACTGAGCTCGCGGGACGCCCCCCCGCTGGGAGTGGATGCCTTTGCGCATCCCCTTTGGCCTCCCCGGCTGCTGTATGCTTTTCCACCAGTGCGGCTGATCCCGCAACTTATGGATCGCATGCAGTTTTCAACCTTGGCGGTGACTCTGGTGGCCACGGAGTATACCAGCGCGTCCTGGTTTCCCTGTCTCCAGTGGTTGACGGGGCAGCCGTGGAAACTCCCCTGGAGGGGGGACGCTCTCTCTTAGGCGGGTGGTTCAATCAGGAGTTACCCGCTCCTCGGCCAGCCTCTCTGGGTCTGGCCACTGAGAGGCGACGCCTCCACTCAATCCTCTTACTCTAAGTGGTCGGCTTTCCAACGCTGGTGTCTGGACCAGGGGATGGACCCAGTCACCTGTCCGCTGCCGCCGGTACTTTCGTTCCTCCAGCTGCTCATGGACAGGGGGCTGGCGTTCAGTACGGTTAAACCTACGCTGCTGCCATTTCATCCTGTCACGAGGGCTTCGGGGACAGGACTGTGTTCTGAAGCGTTTCCTTAGGGGGGTGCGGAGGCACAGGCTTTAGGTTTTACGCGCCTTAACCCAAGCCCCGTTTGAGCCTTTGGAGACGGTGGACCTGAGATTCCATTCGGCTAAGGTCGCCTTGCTCCTGGCTCTGACATCAGCCAAAAGGGTCAGCGATCTGGCTGCCCTCTCTGTGGCTCCATTGTGTCTCAAGAGTCAGGGTGACGGCAGCTCGACTGTTCTGCGCCCTAACCTGGCATTCATGCCTAAAAGCATTACGAGCTCCTTTCGGTCGTGGGTCATCACCCTCTCTGGTTTTTTTCCCTACCCCGTGGGTCAGTGGAGGATGCACACGTCGCGCGCACGGCCACCTGGCGCCGTTCGCAGCGTCTGTTTGTGCACTACAGGGAGGGGTCCAAGGGACTTCCCCTGTTGGCGCAGCGCCTGTCTCACTGGCTGTGCAAAGCCATTTCCCAGGCCATCCGGATGACACTCACCGGCCGTGTCAGCCGGTGAGTGTCATCCGGATGGCATCAGAGCGCACTCCACGGGAGGCGTGTCCTCCTCAATCCTGTTGCACGGTGGGATGACAGTGGACGACATCTGCACGGCGGCCTCCTGGTTGTCCCCATGCTCTTTCATCCGTTTCTACCCGCATGATGTATCCCTTTTCTCTCTGACTCACTCAGTACTGAGTGTTTTGGCTGAGTGATTCTCCCTCTCCCACGGAATGGTGTGGGGGGGCAGCCGCTGCTTACTTGGCCCTGCCTTGTGCGGGGCCCCCCACCCAGTTTCCCGACTTCCCATGCCGCGTCATTGGTGCTCGCGCACACGCCGACACCAATGACAACGGGCGACTGGGTGTCTAATTATGGCTCTGGGCAGGTGAGTTTTGCTTGGTGGTACTGTATGGGCCAGTGAGGCATTGACTCATCCTGCTTCGGGGAGAAGGGCGCACAACGGGCAGTGCAAACCGAGAGTGAGCGTTCGGCCGTCGTGTTCCGGTCCGAGGCACGCCTCAAAGCAGGGACGGAGATCGCCCAGCACGATGTAGCCCGTGTACCAGACGCCACACACCCGTCTGGTTGTAGTGGTGTCTTGCCCCGTTCTGGCCGGCTTGCTGGAAGACATCATTCTTCTTGTTTTCCGGCTGGAAAGTCTTTTGCTCTTTAGACAAATCTTCTGCTCTTTAAACAGCTCAGTGCTGAAGAAAAATGGGAGCCGAAGGCTGGGTCTCACCATTGTATATATACAAGGTGCGGACATAGGAGAGGCCCATGCTGTGGGTGGGCGTAGACTAAAATTCTCAGTGCCACGCAGGCGTGCGAAAGGGGTAAACCCAATAGCGATAGCCTTAGAGGGCTGCGCCTATACTCATAGAATCATACAATAGAATGTTATTCCTGATATTCCTGTTTCTATAATATATAAACACTTCAAGGATTCATTCAGCATAATAAATACATTTACTTCTGTTACTTTAAGTACATTTTGTTGATAATAGTTGTATAACTTTACTTAAATAAGATTATTTTACTTAAGAGAATTTTTACATTGTTTTACTATATTTAAAGAATGTGAATATGTCTTCGACCCCTGGGTTTTACAGGAAAACCCTGGAAGTACGTGATACGATGTGATCATACACATACCAATTACAGCCTGCTTCAAACTGGGTAGGCGAACTGTTTGTTCCCGGGCGCTCACCAAACAATCAACACCAGAGGTCATTAGCATTCACGGTGGCTCTCAGCTTCCCCTCGCCATCGGTCCCACTTCATCAGTTAAACAGTGAGCTTCTAACCCTGGCTTTGTTTGGTGGGAACGTCCATGTCTGATAAGGGCCCCCCTGATATGGCTGACATCATTAATCAGCAGCTCTGTGGGAGGACAAGGTGGGCAGGTTGAGAGCAGCAAGTACCGCCGTCTCCCTGTGGATCCTTTTTAACGGTGCTGTGCTCCTAATTAATAGAGCTGGCCCTGTCTCTTCGCAGCTATACATCATAATGCATGTAGGGAGAGAGAGGTAAATATGTTAAGTATGGAGGTAACGGCGGGCATACATGGGTGATTACTGTTGTCTGTCAGAGACATATAGAAATAAAGAGAGATGTAGTGAATTAGAGAGGAGGCTGTGTGCTTATTCTGTATTTAAGTGATAAAGCTGGCAAGAGTGAGGAAGAGAGAGAGGCGAGCCTAAGTGGACAGAAAACTGATATTGCCAAGTACTTGAAAGGTGTAACCACAAATGTCAGGACCATCGATAACGCCACCTTGTTGGTGACCATTTTTTGTCTTCACATTAAACGCCCAGGAGGGCAGTAAAAACAGTTGAAGTGGGGAGAGATGAAACATGGGACCAAACCTTTAATTTTACTGCTCACGCGCACTACTGGAACCAACTTTTAATTGCCTGTTACAGATGATGGATAAATAAAGGGGGTGCAGGGTGTATTTATGCACAGCTTTGTCAGGCAGCCAGCTCCAGCATATAGGATATTGTCACTGTGTGAGCAAGTCAGCCATTACATGAGAATGTGATTCAAAGAAAAAAAGAGTTTACAGTGATAAAAATAGTGTTGAATGTTGCTGCTTGTCTTACTTTTCTTGAATGAATGAATGTTTAGCGATAAAAAACAAGATGCAATTTAAAAAAAGTTCAAAACACAAAGAGATGCAAATTGCTTGTGTGCAGGTGAGATTGTAAAAAAGGTGTTATATAGCATATCTCCTCACTAACCAAATACATAAACAAAACACTGACGAGGAAATGTGTGTGTGAGTGTGTTACAGGATGCAGGAAATTATGTTTCGCACTTTAGCATTTCTGCACTTGAGAGTTAAGGCTTCTTATCTCCATACTAATGTCCCTGCTACACTCAAAACTGCTCCTGTCACTTCTCAAATTAAAGGTACTTAGTCATTACCCACACCTGAGAAGGAAAAATAAATATAAAAAGTCTGTCCTAAAAAGATGCTCCAGTCAAAACAAAATGAACCTCCTCATTAATTACTTCAAATTGCCAGGCAGGTGCAGAGATTCCCATTATTTATTTTTTCTCTTGACTAAGGTACCTCAGGGATTCTGTTTCAGCCTGAAAATTATTGGCAGCAACACCAGAATTTGAATCTAATCAAATATCAGTCAACATCATTCATAAAGTAATATTTAGTCCCCCTTGGGAATCTGCAATTGTACAGCAATAACCTGTGCAAGTTCAACCAATCACTGCCAGCAAAATTATTGACAACAGAATGGCCAGAACCAAAGACACCTGTGTTAATTAGGTGCCAGGCAAAAAAAAGCCTGTAATTGTGGCCAATCACATTATATATATATATACACATACACACACACACACACACACACATATATATATATATACTGTATATATATATACATACATACATCTCCCCCTCTCACCCCTTGCGGGGTGGTATGTGTTATAATCCAACCCGGATCCTCTACCAGAGGCCTGGGAGTTTGAGGGTTCTGCACAGTATTTTAGCTTTTCCTAGGACTGCACTCTTCAAAGAAGGATCTTGTTTTTCCCATTCAGCTGACTTTTCAGGACCTGCCTTACTCTCTGTAGGTATTTGGCTGTGGCGGACTTCCTTGCTGCCTCCTCATGGTTTCAGTTAGCCTGCTGCACCCCAAGGTATTTGTAGCTGTCCTGAACTTCTGCAATGTGGCATTCTGGTAGTTCAATCCCCTCAGTTCTGATCACCTTCCCTCTTTTTGATACCATGTGACCACACTTGTCCAGTCCGAACAACATTCCAATGTTGTTGCTATAGATCCTGGTAGTGTGGATCAGTGAGTCGATGTCTCGCTCATTTCTGGCATACAGCTTAATGTCATCCATGTAGAGGAGGTGACTGATAGTTGTTCCACTTCGGAACCGGTATCCGTAGATAGTCTTTGTGATGATCTGGCTGAGGGGGCTCAGGCCTATGCAGAACAGCAGCGGGGATAGTGCATCACCTTGGTATATGCCGATCTTGATGGCTGATGATGATGACTTGTGCAACTGGCTTTGAGTTGGCTTCCAGACTTGTTTTCCACAGCCCCATTGAATTCTTGATGAAGGCTATTAGTGTCCTTTTGATCTTGTACATTTCCAAGCATTCCAGTATCCATGTATGTGGCATTGAGTCGTATGCTTTCTTGTAGTCAATCCAGGTGGTACACAGATTGGTCTGCCTGGTCTTGCAGTCTCGAGTGACTGCTCTATGAACCAGTAGCTGGTGCTTGGCTCCCCTGGTATTACTACCCATTCCTTTCTGGGCCCTGTCCATGTATTGAGCCTCTTCATACCTGCCACCCTTTCTTGGATGTCTGCCATTGTAATGATTACTGGATCTTGTTCTGTGAGATTGCTGTGAGCTTTTCTTAGATCCACTAGCCACTGAGCATTGGTGTTGTGGGATGCCTCTTTCTCCCATATGTTCTTCCAGTACTGTTCAGTCCCAGCCGTGGGTGGATCTGATCTTGTGTTATTACCCTGCCACTGAGAGTACACTTTGGATGGTTCGGTGGATAACATCCGGTTTATTCTCCTGGCTTCTGGTTCTCCCTTGTATCTCTATAGGCGGGGAGCCAGAGTGGTAAGTCTTTGTTTGGCAGTCTCCAGAGCCTCAGGTATTGACAGCTTGTTGTATTTCTTAGGTAGCCCCTTCCTTGCACCTTTCTGTAGCTCTGAGAGCTGACTAACCTCTCTTCATGTTGCCTTGATCTTGGCCTCTAGCCTTCTCCTCCATGGGGGGTAATGCTTTTTGTAGCTTGTGGTGTTCATCTTATAGCCAAGCATCTCTAGGATCACTGTTGCTGTGGCGTACATCAGCTCATTGGTCTCGGTTATGGCTTTAGTAGGGATAGTATGTAGTGCTGCATTCACATCTTCTAGCAGACTTTCAGAGGGTACTTTGTCACTTAGCCTTGGTAATCTTGGTCATTGTACTTGGGGGTCAGGCTTGGTTATGATCCTCAATCGTAGGTCAGTCGCCCTTATGTTGAGTGATTCTGTGCCGTAAGGGCTTGTTGTTATTGGGGCTTGGGACCCAATCTCTGAGTGTGTGGATGATGAAGACATCTGCTGACCTGTCATCCAGGCTCCCCCTTGCCGTAGCATATTTGTTGTACCTCATCAATCTCTAGTTGTGATAGGAGCTACCCTTTGCGGATGTTAGAACACTGAGCTAGGAGTTGTTTCTTTGTCAGGGTTGATGATGGGTTTCAAAGCATCTGTATACCCCACAGTCTCTGCATATAACCCCTCTCACCGGGATTGCTTGTATAGTAGCATTGCATCAGATTTTCCACTCTAGTCCATGAATGTCTTGTTCCAGTAGACAATTTGTCATCAGGTTGCTCTTGTTTTCTAGCACCTGACGCGGACCTTGTTGACCCGGGCGATGTCCGGCTCTTGTATGTACCTGTTTCACTCATGCCTGAGGTAGGCTGGTAGCATAAAGGACCTTGCCTAAGGGTCCACTTGGAAACCCCCACCCTGACCGGGAATCAAACCCACAATCACCTGTACCAAAGTCAGTGGCATTAACCACTGATCTATCCAGCCCTAATCTATCTATCTGTCTGAATGGTCAAGTCCTACCTATAGTCGACTGATAGTCGAATCATGTGTGTTTTTGTGGGCGGTGATTGCGAGCAGGGGAGGGGGGGGGGGGGTAACACAAGGTAGCTCCGCTTTAATCTTGAGAAACTCTCTATTCATTCAACTTACACTGTAAATTTCCAGCTAAACTGAGGCATTTTGAAGACCCTTTTCTCTCTCTCTGTCTCTCTCTCTCTCTCTCTCTTGCAAAGATTTATTGAAAGTTTTATTCTTTTTACATAAACATGTATGCATTTACAGCATTAAATGTTGAAATGTATATTGTAAGAGGCTGTATATTAACATAGTTCTATGTAAAATCAGACGTTGAGCACCCCCATATCACCAAAATGACATGATCCTTGTTTCACTGCGAAACTTCGACTGTGAGATTGACAGTCGAAACAGATCTCTCGTTTATGTTCTTTAATACTACAAAGCTGACAACAAAGTTGTGAACATCAGCCCAACATTTGTCAAGAGAAGACAAGGCTAGAAACTTTATTTGGAAATTTCATTGGAAACATTCATTCCTTTTCTCCATGAGAGGGAAGAATTTAGAAAGTTGCGTTGGGCTGTGGAGAGCCCGCAGCTGCAGTAGTGCATGGATCATGCGTAATATTCATCCAGCCAGAGGGAACGATAATGAACCGTTCACAGCGCGTCGGCCGTACTAGCAACACAAACCGAACCAGAGAGGGAGTGGGGCAGACCACGAACAGGAGATCGCGGAGCGACTGACCAGCTGCGGACGGTCGGTGAAAGTTCCCTCTGGCTGGATGACACTCCGCATGATCCATGATGATAGAGAAATATAGAGAGTAATGGCAATAAAGCAAGCTATCAATATTTTAGAGACCCCCCCAAAATATCACAAATCATGCTTTTAGGGGAGCTGATGTCTTATTAAAGGGTGTTAAGCTCACCCCTGGAAACGACTCCTTTTGCATTAGAGTGACTGGAGCACAGCCATGAAAGTGTCGGACCTCAGTTAGAGCGAGTCCTATACCGCGCTGTGATTGGTCAGCTTTGTATTCGGGGCATGGCTTAGTGAAGGGTCAGTTCATTTCTGTGAAGATAATAATCTTATATTGTGAAGCAGAGTATCTTTGCCCACAGACAGTTATACTTACATTAGCGAGGCCTGGCCTACATCATGGCTGGACCACTGTATCAGTACAGCTGATGTACATGCCTCACTGGGGTATATGAGCATTTTGTATGGGGTAATAACGAGTGATCATATACCTCTTGCTATGTTTATAAATGCTGAACACATACCTGTGCTAGATGTGAAAACGGTGTCAACACAGAAATATTAGACCTGTCAACACTCAAAAAGGAAGACATTGTTGCCTATTATGCACATACAGATAAGTCACTAGGTAATATCCAACTACCTCTAGATGCAATCCTGTGTAGGGATATTAACTGTGAGGATGAGAAGCATAGGAGATATATCTGCTCCATGTATGCTGACATATTACATGCTCTGTATGAAGGCAGTAAGCCCTAACATAAAAATAACAACCATAACAACAAGCCTGGCTGGAAGGAGTATGTAGCTGGATGTTATACGGAGGCACAGTAGGGCCACTAAATCATGGGCGATGGCTGGTAGACCTCAACAGGGTCCTGTGTTTGAGCATAATGTTAGGAGACGGGACAGAAAGGACCCAAACGCAACGCTCAGAGGGAAGGAGGTTTTATTGAGGGTTCACGGAAGAACAGCTTTTCCCCCCAAGCTACCAGACTCTTAAACTCTAATTCATCCTCAGCACTGCTCCATTGATAATATTTTTTTTCTGTTTACCATTATTATCAGGGGTCCAAGCCCGAGAAGGGCAAGGGAACTCGTGAATGCAAGGCAATCCTATTGTAATCGTTATGGTTTTTATTATTATTCTTCTGTAAAGAAAAGTGATACTGCAGCCTACATGGTAAGAGCTACGGGCACGAAACTCAAAGGGTAGGTCCAGGTCACCAGAGCAAACGCAGGCAAAAAAATTTGTACACTTCAACCTCTAGGGGGCGCTATTAACAAGGTCGACGCGTTTGGGCTTGGAACTCCAGCATAGGAAGACGCATATCATTTATCTTATATCCACATGTTCGGGGGATCGAGCTGAATCTCGTGGTACAGGCCACAGCCATTTCCGTCTAGACTTTTTTTTTTGCAAAAATGCGAAAACTAATTTTAATTAACTATGCCGAAACCGTAAGTCCGATCGGCAAACTTTGCATGGACCATCTCTAGACCAAGCTGATAAAAGTTTGTAGAGGGAATTTTGATCCGCCAAAAAATGTCCTAATTATAAGCAAACAAATGTTTGCCGAAACACAAAAAACAGGATGTGATGTCATATCTTAGGTTTGCAATGGCCGATCTACAGCCCCAGACGGGCTATGTACATTCATTTTACATGTCCATAACCGCAAGTCCCTTTAATTTCAAACTCTGGTCGTTTATTTGTTGCAGGCCCGGGTCGACTCGCGCAGCCTCCAAGGGGCAAAGGGGGCGGCTGGCACCGGGGGGCTTGAACCCCGCTTACAACTGCTTGCAGTTCTAGTTTATAATTGATTCTGTATTTATGTACATTGTCTGCTATGTAGCAGAAGGGAGTTACAATAAACCTACCCACCTACCTAGTTCCAGTCACTAAGGACAAAGCTGGGAAGGTAGGTAGTCTAGATAATTAAAAGCCCATAGCTTTAGTGAGCCTATTGAGCAAATACTGCCATCTGCTGGTTCCCTAGTAAATCACATTAAGCCTGTTGCAAAGAACCTTGGTGTCTGGTTTGAGTAATTTAAATTTCGAGCAGCACACCATAAAGATTGTTCAATCATGTTCTTATCAACTTAGAAATATAGTAAAAATTCGATCTATGTTAACTTTTAAGGACACCGAGACCATTTTACACGCCTTCATCTCATCACGCCTGGATTATTGCAACAGCCTTTTCACTTGTTTAATCCAAAAATCTATTGATCGACTCCAGACCGTCCAGAACTCAGGTGCCAGGCTTTTAACCAGAACAAAGAAATATGACCACATTACCCCTATTTTAGCTTCATTACACTGGCTCCCAGTATGTTTTAGAATTGACTTTAAAATTTTATTGATCACTTTTAAAGCTCTTCATGGCCTCTCGCCTTGTTATATTTCTGACCTTTTAGTCCCATACACACCAGCACGTACCTTGAGATCCTCGGGCAGAGGTCTGTTGTCTGTTCCAGAGTCTCAACTGAAAACTAAAGGGGACAGAGCGTTTGCTGTCAGGGCCCCGAGGCTCTGGAACAGCCTGCCCGAGGAAATCAGGTCAGCTGAGTCAGTGAAGTCCCTTCTTAAAACATACTTTTATAGGAGAGCCTTTCCCGATCTTATTGACTTTATTTTATCCCTTTTATTTTATTCTATTTTATATTTATCTTAAACGTGTATTTTAGTTTTCTTGTATTGTTTTTTGTATTATTGTCTTTTGGGTATTATAGTCTCTACACTTGTTAAAGCACTTTGTAACTTGTTTTTGAAAAGTGCTCTACAAATAAAGATTATTAGGGGTCCAAGTCCGAGTGGGCTGGGAACCCACGAATGCAAGGCATCGCGGTTCCCAGTACCAGCAGAGCTGGGAACCCTATTGTTTTCGTTTGTCGTTTTTATTTTTTATTTTATTCTTCTGTGCATAAAACTCTACTATACTGCGGCCTAGACGGTAACTACTAGGGACGCAAAACTCCTAGGGTAGGTCCAGTTCACTGCACATAACTCAGGTGCAAAACTCCGCACACTTCTACCACTAGGGGGCGCTATAACACATTCTTTTGCTGTTTTGCCCCAGAACTCCCGTATACGACGGCACATATCAAAAACCTTATATCCACGCATTCGGGGGATCGAGCTGAATCTAATGGTATAGGCCACGCCCATTTCCACCAAAAGTTTTTTTTCGCCACATTGCAATAACTGAAAAACCTATTTTAATTAACTCCTCCAAAGCCGATGAAAGTTTGTAGAGGAAATTTTGATCCAACTAAAAATGTCGCAATTGTAGGCTAACAAATGTTTGCGAAAAACGCTATAAACAGGAAGTCATGTCATATCTTAGGCTGGGAATGGCCGATCAACACCAAACTTCAGGACCTTATGTGCCATGCCCCCCTGAGGGGCTGTGCAAAATTTGGTGCAGTTAGCCGCTAGTTGGGGCTATTAAAAAAAAATCCCATTGACTTACATGCATTTTTTATCTCCATAACCACAAGTCCGATTGACACCAAATTTGGGTCAACTGTTCCCCATGGGGCCCTGATGACACCTCAAAAATTTATATATTTATATTTATATCTATAATCAAAGCTCAAATACCCCATTCATTTCAATGGGATTTTCAACCAAAGGACATTTTGCAGGATAACGACAGCTCACTGCATCGCACATAAACCTTACATCTATGTGTTTGGGGGATGCTGCTGATTCCGATGGTATAGGACACGCCTCTGTGCGATGACGTTTTCATTTCGCCAAATCACGATAACTTGAAAACCTATTTTATTAACTCCTCCGAAGCCGCAAGTCCGATCGACACGAAACTTAGCACGGACCATCTCTGGACCGAGCCGAAAAAAGTCAGGGAATTTTGATCCAACAAAAAATGTCCCAATTACAAGCTAACAAATGTTTGCGAAAACGCTAAAAACAGCAAGTATGACATATGTCAGGCATGGAAAGGCCGATCAACACAAAACTTGAGGACCTTGTGTGGCATGCCCCCCTGAGGGGCTGTGCAAAATTTGTTACAGTTAGACCCTAGTTGGCGCTATTCAAAAAAATCCCATAGACTTAAATGTATTTTACATCTCCACAACATCAACTCCAATTGATACCAAATTTGGGGCAATTGTTCCCCATGGCATCCTGATCACACATGACAATTTTGGTGCAGTTTGGCCAACAGGTGGCGCTAAAAGCACAGCTGAAATCTCTCACTAAATCCCATTCATTCCTATGGCATTTTCAAAGACAGGACGTTTTGCCTCTGTTTGGAATGGCCCATCAACACCAAACGTGGGGACCTTATGCGGCACAACGGCGGGGCGCCCGGGGCAACTCACGAGCCCTCCACGGGGCCAGGGGGGGCGGCTTGTGCCGGGAGGCCATGCCACCATTAACTGTTTGCAGTTCTAGTTATTATTATTATTATTGTCAAAGGTACTAGAACGAATTCTGCTGGACAGATTAAATGCATTTATTAACACACCAAATAACCAGTTTGGGTTTAAAGCTAAACATGGCACTGAGTTGTGTATATATGATCTAAAGGATATTGTGAACAAACATAGAGATAAAAACTCATCAGTTCTTATGTGTTTTATTGATGCTCCTAAAGCATTTGACCATGTAGATCATAGTTAATTGTTTAACAAATTAAGGCAAAGAGGGGTGCCCAAGAATATTGTGAGAATTTTGGCTTACTGGTATGCCCACCAGACTATGCAAGTGAAATGGGGCAATAGTGTCTCAACTGAATGGAGTCAGACAAGGGGGTATTTTGTCACCTGCTCTTTTTAATCTCTCTATGGATGATCTGTCCAGGCAGTTGAGAGCCTGCAATATTGGGTGCATGACTGGTAATTCCATAGTGAACCATATTATGTATGCGGATGACCTTGTGGTTTTTAGCCCAAGTAGTGCTGGATTACAGCAGCTCCTTACAATTTGTTCGGTTTATGATGTGGAATATGATATCAAATGTAATGCCAATAAGAGTGTAGTAATGATCTGCAGAACTAAAGATGATAAATGTTTGAACTATCCTGATTTTAACCTGGCTAACAATAAGCTTAGTGTCTGTAATAAGTAATAAGGTGAAATACCTTGGCCATTTTATCACTGATTGACAGATGATGAAGCTATTTATAGGCAATGTCGCATGACGCATGCACAAGCCAATAATCTCTTACGTAAACTTAGGGCATGTATGGTTGGTGTAAAGATCTCTCTGTTTAAAGCATATTGCACACCCTTCTATACGGCTCACTTGTGGTCAAATTATAGAAAGGCAAGTCTACTGAAATTCAGAGTAGCATATAACGATGCAATGAGAATATTACTGATAAGACCAAGATGGTGTAGTGCAAGTGAGATGTTTGTGGCTGCAGGATTAAGGACTTTTCATGCCATTTTAAGAAACCTAATGTTTGAATTCATGTGCAGGCTTAATGGGTCACAAATTGAAATAATATTGGGCTTAACTAACATACATCAAAGTACTACACACTACCAATCCCGTATGTGGAAACACTGGTATAATTGTCTCTGGGTAGAACAACGATTGTCGTTTCTAATCATGATTTACTATGGTGTTTTTTATATGTAAGTATGTATGTATGCGCGTTTATGGGTATGTATTGTTGTGGGTAAGATTTGGACTTTGAGTCTGAATTGAAGTTTAGAATTGAATTGTATATATACACATACAGACCCAGGAAATAATTGTGCAGTGATTTTTTAAAATTTACATCTGGGGGAATGTAAACAGCAATAATACAGTTATAATTACGTTTTCATCTTCACGTGGAAAGTTCAACATTTGTTCATCCACTTTGACTGCATTTGAGCACCATGCATCATCAGTGTAAACACAGAGTCCGCCTCCACTCATCTTGCCAGAGTCTTGAGCCGACAGCTCGGAACAGGACTGGACTGGACAAAATATCGGCCCTGGCATTTTTGCGGCCCGCCAAAATCGGTCGGACACCCCTCACCAATACACCATCCTTCCATTTAGGGGGTCAGATTAGGGATGTGACGAAACACTGAGATGTGACATTGCACAAGATTGGTGGGTATGACTACAAGACAAGTATATATTTTAATAGGCCTACTATGTAGGAAAAATATTTATTGATGATATGTTCCATACAGGGGTCTGGGGGTCCTCTCCCATAAGATTTTGAGCATTAAACACTTAATTTCCTTCATTCTGGACCAATTTATGGTAAATGGAATGGAAATGTCTGAAGAACAAAATTCAGAATATGACAATTCAGAATATAAAAAAAGAATAGAATATAATGCAGTAATCATTAGCTTATTCTCTTTTTATCTTAAGTTACTTTTTTTGGATAAACACAGAGGTTTCTATATTTACATTGGATTACAGGCTTATTGTGTAAATAAACCCTTCTCGTCGCATTTTTATTTGTTAACCAACGAAGGTTAAAGTCAAGGGCAACTGGACGGATAACTATGACCTGGATGACTGAGAATCTTCATAGACATTTATTTGTTAATTAACATTTCTTGGTTCAAGCTATTTGTCGAAAAAAATTTTACAAAAGCTTTCAAAAAGTGGTGGATACATGTCCCCTGCGTCCCCACTGTAAATGACTCTCCCTCCCTGCT
Organism: Micropterus dolomieu; assembly: GCF_021292245.1. Classification (NCBI taxonomy): domain Eukaryota; kingdom Metazoa; phylum Chordata; class Actinopteri; order Centrarchiformes; family Centrarchidae; genus Micropterus; species Micropterus dolomieu. The sequence goes on from NC_060159.1 coordinate 6,930,984, forward strand.
CCCTCAATACAGGTTGAGCTACTTCATGCTTACCACTTCACCTCCACTCTCCTCCTGCTCTCTCTCTCCCTCAGACCTGTCACTTTTTTACTTCACTAATATAGCCTCCTCCTCTGCTTGGCAGCGGCCACAGCTCTCCTTTACGCCTTCTAGTGTCTGTGCCTGCACTACGCAGGCATGTTGAAGCTACTGCAGCCATATATATGTTCTATATAAATAAATAATTTACATTACACTGGCCCCAAAGATGGCTCGGAACATAGTCCGCCTATCGAGTGCTTGACCGGGATGTTGATGGAGCAGGTCTTTGTAAAGATGTGGGCACAACAATCTCTGATTTCCTGTTGCTTGTCAGCCTGAATCCCATTTCGTCCAGACCAGGCATTAGCCAGGAGCCTTGAGGCCAGAATGGCAGAATGGCACCTTTCCCTGCTCTCTTTCTTCTTCTCTGCAACGATCACAGCACCCGCTGTGGTGCCTGGTCTGGTGGATCTGGCTGTGTGGATCATCTCATCGTGAGACATCATGTTTCGGCAATAAAGCTAGAATAAATAAACATATGAAAAACCAAAATGAGGATTGACGCATGATTTCTGTCGATTTGTACCATTTTAGCCCTTTTTATCAAAACAATCAAATCATGTTCAGTGATGTTTCAGCAATAAAGCTTTTTTTTAAATCTTCAAGCCCATGCTCCTCTATTATTGGAATTGTTCTGTAACTGAAAACTAAAATATGCTCTGTATTGAAGTGATATGGGACGCACTTCTGTTCTTTATTGAGAATCTATGCAGTGCACGTCTATGGGAGAGAAATACTACAGGTTAGACTATTAAGACAATTCTTAATCTATCATGCGATTTTTATGAAATAGAAGGAAACCCACCTGCTCTGTTATTCCCCAGCCTGTCTGTCATGTAATATGTTCAACTACACGGAGGGATACACGTAGAAACAGCTGTTTGGGGCTCTCACGCTCTGCCTCTCTTTAACCGTCCATTCATTTCCCTGTCGTTTCCGTTCTGTGTACCTTAACCATAGATTGGCTTTTTGTCAACATTAAGCGTGGTTTTGTTGGCAATCATCCATACCGAATTTACCTTGTTTTATAAAACATCTAATATATGACAACTAGTGCCTTTGTACATCAACAGGAAATTAAACTTCAGGATTTATGAATGACGTTTGGTGAGTAAGCAAAAAGCACTGCTTGAACCATTTACAATCCCCGCTAATTAATGTCCTCTCTAATCCCACACTGCTGCAGGTGTAGCGAGGTGGATCATTTGGGTTCTTGCTGAGGAGCCTGGCTTTAACCTTAATACGAATTTCTAAGACATGCATTATTAAACCAATTAGGTCAACTGGGGAATTTCACCCCAAGATATATAAATCAGCCAACAAATGAAGGCACACAGGTTCGTCTTACTTGGAGGAGGGAGGGTCAGAGACGTTGTTCCATTCACAGCACAGTTCCTTTTATTTTAACATTTCCTTTTTAAAAGGCTTGCATACCATTTAAAACATTAACACAAGAATGATACAGTATACAAAACAAGTTAATAGAAAACTCAACAAAGTCAATTAGTTTAACAAAAACCCAAACTGTTAAACTCTAAAGTAAACAAACACATAGCTATTTAAAATGGAAATAAAGTTTCTTTCCAGAGGCTAACAGAGACAGTTAGCTTCTCACACCCAATCACACTTTCATACAAGCTTACATTAAAAGAGCCTTTCAAACAGAACTTTAATCATGTAGATGTTTTCTAGCATGTAAAGGAAGAGGCAAGGCAGCTTTTCCTCCACTGGGCAGGCAAGAAACCCCGTCCACTCCTGTCAATTAACACAGCCATGGTGCTCTAACCCCATGCTGCCACACAGGTTTAAATGCCCCTCAGAACCTAACCCATCATCCTACAGGTCATTTCTGCAACTATTTAAGTTATAATCTATTCATGCAATAATAAAAAATGTATTGTCATTATTTTCAAGTATTTCCAGATAACTTCAGTATATTGTGTAAATGATGTAAAAATGTAAAAAAAAAAAAAATCCTGTAATGTTTTAGTAAAATGAATTTGTAAGTTGTCTCACATTCAATAAAGATACAGAACACTCAAAACTTAAATATAACATTCTCACTTTATTTTGAAAGTTATTAGCACATTTGCAGTTTGTTCCCTAATGGACAAAAACTCTAAACAGATTTTTTAAAAAGTTGGTAACCTAACTGCCTTAATTACCTACTGTGGAAAGTTCACCTTCTCTAACCTCACTCTTAAGAGAATCCCACACTCTTGAGGGTTAGAAAAGGGCAGGACTGCCGAGTAAAGTGTTCAACTGCTGTGTGGATGAGTACGTGTGTGTGTGTGTGTGTGTGTGTGTGTGTGTGTGTGTGTGTGTGTGAGTGTGTGTGTGTGAGTGAGAGTGAGAGTGAGAGTGAGAGAGAGAGAGAGAGATTAAAGGAGACATTGATGAAACGATTCCTTTCTGTTGGTAAGCAAGCAAGAAAATACAGGCAGCGGGATGCTTGACACCCGAAACCCCTGAGCTGGGTCTCGCCATGGGAGGGCCCTTCGTCGAGTCTGAGTAATTACATGTGTGAGTACTTTGTTGCCCTGTGGCTTTTAAGAATCCTCTTCATAATGATCTCCACAGACAAAGTCACACACATACACTCACACACGACCAAAACCACATTCATATTGTTTCAACCAGTCTCTCAGGCGTGCTAATTATGAGGATCAAGAATCGATATTAACCTGATGTAACATCTATGTTGGTTGGTTTAACGTTTTACCAATGGGATGAGTTTTTCTGGGTTAAATGGCTGTGGTAGTCACAGTATACACAGCGGAGTTATTAGGCCATTCATCTTCTGTAATCCAGACCGAACAATCTCATATACATCGCGTTCTATCTCTAACTGCTTCTGAATGAGGACAGGATGTGGTGTGATTCTGTCCTCCCATTTTGCAAAATCAGATTTGATCGCAGCCTATCTGTTGACAGTACAACACATTCTTAATAAAAGCACTCACCTCGGTTATACTTTCTCCCTAATCCATAATGAGATTCCTGGTGGTTTTACAATTCGTACTCCCTGATGAACTTTAATGAGATGCTATTTAAAAGATGAGCCCAAATCATCACTTTTGCCTCAATTACAGGTTGCGGCTTGGAGGATGAAGAAGAGGGAAAATCTCTTTTGCATCTTTTGCAAAGTGAGGGAAAGCAGTATTGATCCATATGCATTGTCTCGTTAATTTTGCCCAGGGTGTGGATTCCTCATGATCAATATCTGGCGACTGCATCTTTATTCTTCTGTGTAACCTATTACTGTCGGTGAAATGTGAGGCCCGCACCACAATTAGAGCTCTGGAGCAGGCAAGGCCAATCAATAGCAGAGATGTATGATCTGTAAAGCAGGAAGCAATAACTAGTCAAAGGTGCAGAGTGTATTCTTCCAAGGCTAAAGGCTAATCTGGTTGAGTGACTTCACCTTAGTCAATAACCACCATGGTTCCCCAAAGCCTGGACTTAATAAGAAAAGGGGCCCTCAAGGCTTTACTCAAAAGGGCTCCAGGCTCCAGGGTCATTTCCATCTATCTGCTGCTGTTATGAAAGTAATGATCTTCTGACTTTTTTCCTTTTGCAAGATGCACCATACTACAAGAGAGGTTAAACAAACTCCCAGACTAAACATGGCTAAAGACAAATACATGGGGGCGTAAGAGGACAAAACATACAAAATGCATTCCAAATCTAGAAACGCATAAAACAAAAATAGAAATGTAAAGCAAGAGAAGAAATATTAGAAGAAATATTAGAAAAAAATGTCAGAAAAATGCAAAAAATATATACAAAATAAACAATTCTGCAAAGCTAGTTAATACAATAGAAGGTCTAGACTTGTTTTGTCTAGCCCTATAATTTACCCTTTAGACCTATAAAGCTCAATAATTTCAAAAAGGCTAAATAACTCAAAAGCATTAACGTTAGCAAAATGATTAATACGAAAAACAAGTTTCAAAGGGTTCCAAAGGCCTAGCTAATGCTAAAATTGCTAAGTTATATGTCATATACTTTTGAATTCTAATACTTTATATTATTATTTTATTAGTCTTTTTATTGCTGCCAGTATGCGCTGTGTAAGGTGAAGTTCACTGTCTAGCTAACGTCAGTGAGTTAGCATTACTTACATTATTTTGCCACTGCTTTTTATTAACCAAATCAGCTAACTTGAGTGCTTCACAGATCCACTCAGCTCATGTAACTGAGACCCACACTGGCACCCAAGTCGGGCTGGGTACACGTTACAATTTATTCAGTTAGGGAAGACAAACTGTCAACTGCAGGTAGAAGTTAGATGTATTGCTACTTCTTTTGACCTGCTCACTAGTTGTTGGTACATAATTTTGAGGTATTCTCAGATTGACCGCATTGGATCGGGTCTTATTATCCTCTGGTCTAATTCCAACTGTTTCTGACTGTCCTTGACTCCCTTTTGGATTAGGTCTCGTCATTTTGAAAACAAATTTATCACACACTGGCCTTTGGGAAGATTTCCCTCTGGTCTGCATTGGACCTGTAGAGACCTCTAACACCAATGCCAGTACTACTCCCTGCAGTTCAAGAGTCTACGTATGTATATATAAAATATGTAACGATTATGATAATGTTTATAAGAATGGAAGAGCTTGCTTATTATGATATAAAAAATGCAGGTGATAATGTGAATAATGATGACATGAGAGGGGATTGAGCCAATAGCACAATGTCATGCTTTTTTTCTGGGATGATGTAAATGTTTCCATGTAGTCAGCATTGTCAGCGGCGCTGATGACAGGACTGCAGCTGCGGAGTGAGATGACATCGTTGCATAGCTCAAAGCTTCCTCACCCAGCTGTATTTTCAAATCAGCAGTACAGTGGCTGTTAGCATATTAGGCTGTCCTTTTCTGCCAGTCCCTACCATGGTTTACAAGTAAATGGAATGACTATAAATCACTGCTAAATCACATAGCAGAACTAAGATTATGTTTAGAATAATGGCATAGCTATTAATCTTCCATGCTGCTGACTGGACTAGACAAAAACACAAGTTTATTCTGGGGTTTGTAATATAATTTCCAATTCAGATTACCCTGACATTGATGGATTGTATCATCATTCTCTGAAAATACAAACTGACTTTTTTTGTTGACAGGCTGACAATTTGACATCAGTTTATTGTGTGGGTAGGCTGCTCTGTCAATAGTTTGGGGGAATACAAATCAAATCAAATATATTGTCGAATTTAGAAGGTTTCATTAACTTTGAGAAAAAGTTTGGAGGATAAACTCTGCAGCTTGTCATTTCAACATGTCATCACATAGTATTATGCATCCCCTTGTCTGTGTAGTAACAGAGAAAGAGCTTATAGATATTGGTGAATTGTTTGTCTAACACCCTCCTGGCTTTCTCTTTATGAGTGCAGAGGCACTTACTAGAGGACAGTGATGGCTGTTGGTCATTTGTATATGGATTTCACTGCCACGTTTGAGAAGTTGCGGCTCTCAGGTATTCACTGCAGCATGAAAAGCAATAAATAGTAGAGCTATCTCACTGTTAAAGTCCACTTACCTCCTAAGAGTGTAGTGCTCTATATGTAAATGAGAGTGCCTTGTAACAAGTATGCACACATAGGTATTCTCCCCATTTCTTTCCTAGTCACACTGAGAGACAAACGAGCTTTCACGTGCACACACACATTTGCCAAATAATTCTGACTGTGTTCTGCCTTAGATGAAAACAAAATACTCAATAAAGTCCTTTTCTACAGCAGGTTGGACACGAGGTGACTGCGTCCTCCTCCACCCTTCAAGTGCGATGCCTCTGTTTTCCTCTTGTTTTCTTTTCTTTTCCTCCATTTCACACTGGCTCACAAACAATTGAATTAGACAGCGTTTGCCAAGCTGTTAATATCCTGAAAATGACTGGGTGGTTTGGGGGTACGGAGGCCTCCCTTTGTTCGCTTTGTTTGTTCAAAGCAGCCCTTTCAGGTTTCAATCACAATATTCGGACCAGAGATGAAAGCCAGAACTTCGACCCCACCCCTGTGCGGTTTAGGAATGAACTGAAAAGTCTAAAGGTAATGCCAGTTAATCACATAAATCAGTCAAACTAAAGAGAAAGGCAAAAATGACCACCGCTTATTCCCATAACGTCTTCATGACAGAAAGGGTCAGACAGAGACCAGCAAAGAAAAACAAACTTCAAATATGGAGTGGGTATTTAATTAACCATGACAACATAGTTTGACTTAATGAGCATTTCCTCCCCGACTTCAGTCTGCCAACCATTCTCTGTAGCTTCTCACAGTTGCTCAGGGAAACTCAACATCTTCGCCAGTTAGCCACAAAAATGAGTGGGATGCTTCCCAAACCTTTGTACATACATACACAAAGATGAAACAGCTCTGCCAACATCCTCCTGGTACACTGGGAGTGAAGCTTTAATGAAGATATTTCATGCAAACTGTTTTCAATAGAGGCCTTGGATTTATGAATGACGATTCACAGCTGCCTAGCATGTGTGGGGCTTTCCTTTCCCTCTCATTTCAGGCTGGTACTGACCTCCAAACAATGCTTTATTTCTAGACAAACAATGTCCAGTAAGAATAATTAGTAGTTACAGGCTCGATGAATTAGACTGGTGCAACAAGTTTAACAATGGGGGTTACATGTGCAAAACATATTTGTGACAGCAACACTGTTAATATCATTGTTTGGCGTTAACATGGATCAGCTCTGATATACCTGTAAACACCTTAACCTACATTCACATGTGTACACTGCACCTAAACTAAATGAAGTTCTCTTTAAGTACAAAAATCACATGAAACATGTACAGCAAGACATACTTTCTCTGCTGTTTGAGTAAAACAAAATGCTCCACACAATTATCTCATTTACTGAAAGTTAGGAACCGATGAGCAGAATCTAAATGAACATGTCTTAAAGAATCCATGGTTCTTGGAAATTTGGTAACCGTTCTAACTTGGAACCCAACCCGTTCTCATCTCAGGCACGCAAAACACAAAGCAGGCTAACCCTAGGGCTGTAGGGTCAACATGCATATATTTACTGACTTAGGTTTAGGCACAAACTTCTGTGATGGTTAAAGTTAGGGTAAGGCCCCTCATGGGTCTGTCAACGTCTTAAACACAAACATCACTACCTAGCTAACTAGTTAGTGCTGTCAGTGCCATATCCGTACTGGCAGCAAGATCCGTTCTGCACATGCGCAAAAGTGGTTCTGTCAGTCAAAGAAATTTACCACAAATCTGCCTATTCAAAATGATGCAACTGTAGCAACACAAACAGCTGTCGGCCGATGTGCTAGCAGCTAGGGTTAGCGACATGCATACAATCGCTGACTTAGGTCTAGGCACACACCTTGACGGTTAGGGTAAGGGTAAGATGCTTTGGGAAGCTGGCTCTCAACGCATTTTATACTAACGAAGCTAGCTAGCTGAACAGACAACAACACACGAATAATTATGAACAGGCACATTTGCGGTAACCTTCTTTGACAGACAGTCCACTTTTACGCATGTGCGGATAGGGATCTGGCAGGCAGAACAGATATGGTACCTACAAGCGCTACTAGCATTTCCGGTCACCCCAGAGCGTCACATAGCCTACAGACGCTCCTGCAGGCGCCTACACTAGCAGAATTGATGTTTTGCGTTTAATAACAAGCATGGGTATATGACACCTGACATATGAACAGGCTGTGGAACCAGTTCTCGATACCCAACCATGGTTATTAATGGACTATGTTGTGGTAAGAAATTCAATGTTGAGATGTGTCACAATGACACAGGAATTCCCACATTAAAAGATTGTCACTCCCATTTCAGAAGCTCTAAACCATTGGGAAGTGAAAGTATAGAGATATTTGTGACGGAAATTGCTGTAGTGTAGGTGAGTCACACTCTACAGTCTTTGAAGGACAGACGAATGGCATTGACAGTGCATGCTGTGCCTCACCCAGAAGTATCCAAAAAGCAATTTTTTTTATCAGTGATCAACAGCATGAATTCATTTCCAAAGCCCCTCTCTCTGCAGTTTTAACTTAAACATACCTCCTCATTTTTCCAAAGCACAGATCATTAAGATACTTTTGGTAAAAACTGCCCACAGCAAGACAGCAAGTGTGAGTCACTGTCAGATGTTTATTTCCCTTAGCTGTTAAATGAGTGTTGCATATTGAAGTTGTTTTATTTACGGAAGCATTCTGGTTGAGGCCTTGCTCGTGAATGGAAATTATTCAATTATATAAATAGAAATAAATTGTCCGTATTGAGACTGACCCCAGCCATCTCCAACGACAAAACAGTGCTTCATCTTTTTGTTGTGAAGAAAGGGAGCAGAAATCGCTTCATATAAGCGTAATATCCAATATGACAGGGTTTAGAGTGGGTGAGCAATTTAATGCAAGCTAACCACCCCTGTCCGTCTATCTCTGTACAGCCCTGCATGCAAACGTAGCCCATACCCAGCTCCATCATAAATGAAAGTGACTTTGAGAGCAAACAAACAAACAGAGCTTAAGTGAATCAGTTAGGCAGAAAGAGGCATGTGGCAGGCAGGCAGGTGATGGATGGTGGCGCTTAGGGGCCGTGACTTTTGGGTAAGTGACAATGACACACATAAAGGTCCACCATTACCCATTTTAAGATGCGGTTAAAATCCTTATCGACCTGCCCGCCTCACTTGCCAATATGCCAGAGCATCACGCCAGCTGGAGCTAGATTGCAAGCAGGGAATGATTTGCATTGACAGGAACCACCCCGTTCCCTCCACTCTATAACACTCTCACACACATGCACTTTATACACAGGCAACTTTCACTATGTGAGCAGGGTTTAAACCCAAAAGAGAAAATCACCCATAGTAGCAAAGCATTAATGAATTCCAAATGCTGCACTCTGTTATTCGTCACAAATGCACTTCATAGGAAAGTGTGCTGCGGAGTCAAATACATGCCTGACACCAATTTGGTCGAGGACACCTCCCTCCGCATCACCCAGTGCTGCCAGAGACGCTCACCTGTGCCGAATAAAATAAACTGCATGAAATTACAGCTTCTTCCCCACTCTCCGAATTTGCGCTCCCACCAAGTTCAAACACTGTGTGGTGCATTAATGCATCAAACAGTAAAACACATATTTTCCACATTTAAAAGCACATCTGTTCTTACGGCTTGCGTCCGTCAAACACTTGATGCAGGGGGTTGTTTCAACCAGGCATTGAGAGACACACCTGTCCTATACTTTGACGTGACAAATTTGCCTGTTTACCTCAGCGGTATAATAAGGGGGTGCAAGAACACATAAAGGAAGAGAGTTTCAGAGAAAACCCCCATCCTGTCATTTAAAAGACAATCTTACTCTGGCTGTGTTTATTTGTATTTTACTGCTTTCCTGAGTGATGTTTCTGACCTAAAAAGTGTTCCAATAAACTAGCTGGCTGTTTACGCAACCATCATGCAATTTTTGTTTTACTTTGACAGCTGCTATCTGATGTGCTGCCTTTGAGGGGCATGTGTGAAGAGTACGAGCAGCACAACACTCACAATATGGCAAGAACCTAGTGTTAAAAAAATTACAGATGTACCTGTGAAGGAAAACGTTACTGATGTTAAGTTTTGTGCTTTGCATGTTGTTTGGGGGTAAAACTTTAAAATAAGGCATACAAGACCCTGAATAGAGTTTTATAGCATTTTATTAAATCTATATAGCTGCATGATTTACAAGTCATGCTGTAATTGATTACATTTCACTCTATATGTGATCTGTAAGTATAGATTCATCAACATTCCAAGGCACATTTAAACATTTTATTAGTAAACATTATGTCAAATGAAATTGATCCCACTGTCATTTACTTGTTTGGAAAAGTTTTTTTAAAGAGTTATCTTATTAAATTTTTCTAATAAAAGCAAATGTTTTTTTGAAGGTCAGAATATCATCTAGAACCAATAAAATGTATCAAAATCAACTGAAATGTAATCGCAGTCATGATTGACAATCTGATATTTATTCAACATTAAACAAGCATTTTTTGGTTTCAGTGTCTGGCATCAATGTAGATTCAATTCTTCTGCCTGACAATACAATGCAGATTTTCTCTGAATCAGCTAGTAAACTGCAGAAAGCATAACTAATTGGAACCCCCAAATGTCAATCAATCAATAGTCTTTTATCCTCACGAGTAAAGTATTAGCATTGTCCAGCTCAGCTATCAAGTAGCTACTGAGTTAAACCAGACAGAACTGCCAAAAGTTTAAGAGCATATTTAAATGATTTGTTTAATGCAAAACTACCTTTTTTGGAATTTAAAGGTTTGTATTTTCTGTTGGAAATGTGTCAGAGAGCTCTTGATTTAAGCATATGGTAAATTGGAGGCTGCTGTTTTGGTAGGTTTGTATTGGATTGTGCTACCTCCCCCTGACCATTCTCACTTCTTCCACAAAGTCGTGAACAAGCGTCCGTGTGACCTGGCCCTATCTGACAGTCCTGCCTGCCCATAGTAAATCGTTTCTGTGTGAGTGGGACTGATTCCAAAGGCCCTCGGTCAAGACTGTGGTGTAGATGAAATGGATAAAGACTATGAATAGAGATGCCATTTCCCCCAAGCAAGAGCATGACACACAGACACACAGCGCTTGGAGAAAAATCCATAAATGCAAAAGTTGTTTTGGATGCACTGTGGTGGCTGCGGGACACAAGGAGCCTCATATAATAGCGCACCAAGCTCATTTGGTTCCTGAACAGCAGAGTGGGTGCTGCATTGATTTCTGGCAAATGCCTTGATGCTGATTTGCTTATTCTAGGTTTTTATTTGGGTTTTCATGTGATTTTGCTGATGCAAATCCTGCTATTATTCTGCACAACAACTTAGCAGGAATTCACATTCTGTTATCAAAAAATGTTTTTTTATTATCGATATGAACCAATGGGAAGTACAACAGTTGTTCTTTGTCCTATGTATATATTAAGCACCTGTTAATTATAAATTATATATAAGCCTTTCTCTTCTCAAAGCATGAGGCCGGGGGTTTTGCGCATCTACTTGACCACGTTAGATTAACATTCGACACCCTTTCTGGCTGCTGAAACCTCAATTTCTGCAAATGGCCTCCATCACATGCATTTTGGTGAAGATACACTTACACTATGAATAGGGAGATATTTTACCCCCAGTGAGAACATGACACACAGATACACAGTGCTTGGAGAAAATCCATAAATGCAAATACTGCTGTGTTTTTTGTGGTAGCTACTGAAAAGGGAATCTTCATGTACAATAAGCTAACTGGTTGATTCACAGTCCAGTGGGCTTCACATTGACTTCTGAAAAAGAATCCTCATAGATTTTGATGTTCTTGTTCCAGGCTGTTGATTATTGTCCTGCCTTTCTGATTTAATATTTCTGGATATATGCCAGATTTAGGGATGATGACTTTAATAAAATATGTTGTTACTTTTATTACTTGGTCCCATTTGACACCTAGTTTGAAAAAGAATGTTTTTTTTAAAAAAAGCACCAGCCAGAGGCAAATATATAATAACTTATTACACTGACACTGCCCAAAAAATCTTACTCATCCTCCTTCTTGTCTTGCATTTGCATCATCAGCTAGCAACACCAAAGTAGACATTGTATCATAATTTCATAATGTCAAACATATGTTAAAAAAGTCTAAAATGTCAAATAACTACACTTTGTCAACCTTTCTCAAATTGTCTGTATTTGAGGCCCTGTGCTGCTTGCTCATGCTAGAACAGTTTTGCTTGTAAGGGTCCAAAAATGTTATTACTGTATATTGACCTGTATTGAAAGCTAATGGTGTGCTTAAATATAGTGTTATCCAAACCCACTTTATGTTATCCTTGTCTTCACAACACCCAGTTTACTCTCCTCTTCATAAATCTAAATTTCCAAAGGGATGTACTGTACTGTGAGCAATGCATCATTTATACATCAGGGAGTAGGGATTGGGTTTCATAAGACAATGGGTGCTTCTCAAGTCTCTTAATTGCATCCACATTCCCTCACTTGCGTCTTAGTCAATGCGTGGATGCATGGAGAGCCACGAGGAAATCATGCCAGGAGAGAAGGAACGAGGAAATATGAGACATGAGACGTCCTTTCCTCTGAAGCGTCATGAAGCGACGTCCATTTCTGACGACGGCAGCAGCTGATCACAGCTGAATCAGCTGTCAGTCGGCTCAAACAGCTGAGACGTTTGATGGACTTTGTGTCTGGACACATGTGCACTGTGCTGATCCTAATGAAGTCTCTCAGTTATCGGCGCAGAGCAGCATGATTCTCTCTGTAGCTGTTACCTGTTTAACAAATACCTGCAAATGAATAATCATAGGTTTCTGTATGTCCTGCTCAGAGGCACAGGATCATTTCTACTGGCACGATGCTTATATTCTCTGCATTTATATTCATTGATTGTGATTGTGAATTCATTATTGAATAACCTAGAATATGATCATGGCGATTTCTTCTTCTGATATCCTTGAACACTACTGCATACATTTTTTTCATGCAAGTCACATCACGCGCAAGTCAAGATCACTGCGTTCCATCATATCAATCCAACGATTTTTTTTGAAACACAGCAGGCTTCCATTGAATGATTTCATGAGATGCAGTCGGTGAGATCGGCTGGATGTGCAGGCTTTATTTTCCTTTGCTTGTGTCATTAGAGACTTTAGTGCAGTTCAGTGATTTGTCCAACTCCTTAGGCTATTGTTTTATTGTCGTCTATTTGGACTAAACACAGGAATGACCAGCCTCACAGTGACTGAATAGAAATTATAATAAATCATGTAAAAAGTGTTTCTTGCTGATAGACTCTCCGACTCTCTGTCTTCATAATAAAATTTGATGGGAGAAATAAAACAGAAGAAATATTTTTTATAAATGAAGAAAGTTATGTGTGGAGCTTATTGTTTAGTGCTACAAACCCACAGATTTTAACTAGACAGTGAATCATAAAACAAATCAAATATTAAGCTTTGCAGCGATACACTTGAGTTTAATGTTATCTGTGGTGATGCATCAGATCAGTCCGATCAGCTGCAGCGTCCAGTCAATATAAGGCTACCCAATAAGGGGGAGTGTCAGGCAGTAAAAGACTTCCGCGAAAGATGCACTGATCGCTCATAGCTCCTCAGAGATCGCTCCTCGATCCTCGGAGCGCAAATAGAAAGTAATAGGAGTATTTGGTCCACTGTTGAAAAAATAATAGTAGTATAAGATTGAGGAATAATGTATAATATTATGAGAAAAAGTCATGATAGCATAGGTTGCTTTGAGTCATATGTTCAGTCTCCACTTATTTAGACATATAAACAGTTTGAACTGCAGTTTGGCGTCTTTCCTCTGACCGGTAGCTCTGTGCCTCTGCTGTCTCTCCCTTGCTTAGTTTGGGACTGTCTCTCTGCTCCAGGATGCTTCCCACAGAAGAGGCTGTGAGTTGCACTTCATTGGAGATGGATTTCCACCTCCTTATCCAGAAACATCCTAAATGGGTTCTGTGTCTGTCAGACTGTCTGTAGGGGATGTTACAATATCAGTAGAGCAATAGTTTAGGCTCCTGCACAGTATGGGGCAGGTAGATTTTGTTGAAATTTTATGACAGTTTCTCAAACTATTACAACTTTATTCTCGAAATGACAGAGAACACAGATATGTGGGATAGATTCTGAATGTGCAGAAAGTTTTGAACATGAGCACAAAACCTGCTGAAACACAGGAGCTATAAAAGTTTATAAATTAATTAAAATGAGCGCACTTAGCATTGACGTGAAAAAATGCCACATGTACATTTAAAGAGGATACTTCCCCAAACAAAAGACTGAAAAGATGAGGGAAGACTAAATCATGTCTGCATGTGCGTTGACTTAAGCAGGGATGATATTAAATGAGAAAAGTTCATCTATGTCACGACGTCCCAACTATGACTAAGCTGGGAGAGTCTGTGTGTGGATGATTGTGTTTTGTTACTTTCTGTTTTTGTGTGTGAGGCTGGCTGGTGTGTTTTGGTTTTTCTGTCGCTCGGCCTTTTTCTCTCTCTTCATTGTGGCTCTACTTACTTTCTACCATGGCACGTTGGCAGGAGGCGTGACTGGTGGGGAAGCATGGGGCTGGCTCACACACCTGTCTGGCAGACTGATTAGCACACCTGATGTGCTGCTTCATAAGTCCTGCAGTTCTCCTCGGTCTTCGCCGGATTGTTACGTTGAATACTCTAGTTCTCTAACCGGCATCCAGCTGTGTTGCTACGTCGTACTCTCTTTAAGCGTTTTGTGTTTTCTGTTGGTTAACCTCGTCTCTGTTCATTGGATTTCTTAGCCTGGAAAGAACGCCAGCCCTTGTGCCCATACCTGCCTGCTTCTCTGGAGGATAACTCTCTGCCTGCCTCGCCCAGCCTATCTTCAAGCCTGCCATGCAGCTATAATCACTTGCTCCCACCTTGTCTCGAATGCTGTTCAATAAACTCTTTGAAAGACCTCCCCGTCTTCATCTGCTCCTGGGTTCTGTTTAAACTATACCTGACAATCTACAGATAAATCCATGTTTAAAAGAAATACAGAATGCCTGAAAGCCTTAGTGCATTCAATTACATTTTGTGTGTGTTATGTTGAATTGTCACCTGCCACCTGAATTTTGTGTTTCAAAATCTTGGATTAGATTTCATGTTTCACCAGTACCTTAAAACAAACATTGCAACCTATTTTCACTTACAGCGCAAGTTTGAGTTGCTTGATGTATGAGCGGTAATTGTGGTACCTGTGCTGCAACCAGTGCCCATCTGTGAAAAAGCTATTTTTAAGATAACATTATCAACTTTGCTTATATGCTCTAATAAATGTACAGTATGCAACACTTGAATAAAAAGCAAATTCGGTTAGACATTTACCTTGCGATGCAAAAATTATGAAAGAACAGAGTGACGCAAGGTTCTTTGAAATATTGCACGCAAAGTATGTTAACAAACTAAACATGATTTGGTTCCGCAGTCTTGTTATGTATTATGCCTAAGCACTAGTTCACTTATTTTTTATTGGGTGGATGTCAGCAATGCTACAATTATGGATCATTTATTGCTACAGCCAACAGCTTCTCCACTGACATGATAAGCCAGTGTCTGATTAAATGCTTTGGACAGCCCACAACATTTGCATCCGGTTGATCAAACAGATGTCATCTCAAATGCGCCAAAATAAAAAAATTGAACATTTACTGACCTAAAATGTTCAATCACAAAAAAACAAGTAGCACTCATCCAGAAAAAAAAAAAAGTTTTTCTTTGACTGTTCAACATATGAAACAAGATTTACTAATGGATGCAATTATCAGTGGACTCTACAGCATAAATGAAGTAAACAAGTATGCATCAGTTTTCCTCTAAACAAGTACAGCGCGGAATAATTACCACATGTGCACGCTCTCTGCAATAAACAAATGCCAGAACAAGTTATGAAAAATACATCTTCTGTGGAGAAAATAAGTAAAAGCAGAATGTGCTGGCACTGCCCAGTTAGAACATGATGCAGGCAGAGAGGACTGCAGCACTCGGTGATGTGTTTGTGATGCAATTAGTTTGAAATGCATACACAAGTAATGCCTGCTGAAGCCGGGCTGATTCAGCAGCTGAACAGGTGTTGTTAGAATTATATCAGACAGAATCCATTCATATTTAATTTCACTCAGCCCTGCATGCTTTGCATTAAGCAGCATAAAATCTACAGAAGCATCATGGCTAATTATTATCCTGACTGCAGGATAACAGCAATACAAAATCTCATCACTTAACCCTGATAAAAACACACCAGCACACACCAAGCACTGTTAAGAGAAAATTTAAATATCTAATAGCAACTTGATAGCTTATTTCATTAGGCCCACATCATTAAAACTCCAGACAACATCAGTTGGTATTAAGCACAGTATTAAATATAACAGAATAACTAAACTTTTCTCATGTAATATCATCCCTGCTGAGTCATGTTTAGTCATCTTTAGTCCCTCCCCTTTGTGTCTTTGTTTGGGGAAGTAACCTCTTTAAATTTGAATGTGGCAACTTTTCACCTCAATGATAAATTAAATTTGAATTTAGTCACAATCTCCTGGACTTTAATAGCTCCTGTGTTTCAGCAGGTTTTTAATCAGACAAGGCCAAGTGCAGTAACAGAGGAACAGAGGTGTGGACCCAAGTTGCAGACACTGATGAGGAGGTTGCAGTCCAAACAAAAGGGGCAATCCAAGAAACGCAGAGTAATCCAAACAGGGAACAAATCCAAAATGCAGAAAAGTCTGTTAGTCAAAGAATAATCCATGAAGCAAAGAACAGGCAGGAACACTCAGCATAAGATGATGACACCACAAGGACAAAACAGAACTGAGGGCAATATATACACACAAGCAGGCAGGGCAGTTAACACAGGTGAGACACATAAGCGATCAAGCAGACAGGAAACAAAGCTAGATTAAAAAAAAACACATGAAACTGATCACTACAAAATAAAACAGGAAGTAAAGCTAGCGACAATACACAAGGAAGCCATATGAAACCAAATACAACAGAGAACAAGGAGGCAATGATCAACTAACCAAACCTAAACAAAAACAAAAACACAGAGGCAAAGAGTAAAACAGGAATGGACATAATCAAAATAACAGAAAAATAGCATACAAAAACCCAAGAGCATGACAGTTTTCTGCACATGTTCAAAACATTCTGCACATTCACAATCTTTCCCTCATATCTGTGTTCACTGACATGTCCAGAAAAAAAGGCAGAATATTACCAGACTAACTAACTAAATCAAAAAACTTAAATAAAAACATCCATAAAAAAAACAAAAAATAGACTTATCCTGCTATCTACCAGCAACTGATTCTTGTTGCTGTGCTAGGGGAATTTCTTGTTTCATTACCAGACTAACGTCATCATTTAATGAGAAGTCTACCTGCCCTTTATTCTGCTGTGCATTAAGTTATTGATCCACTGGAAGTAACGTCATCCACTTCAGACCATTTGACCGACCGATCAAACACTTTTGATCAGGCAGAAATCTCACCACAAATCCACACATGTTAACTTCAGCAGCTATGATAAAGTGCAGCTCACAGTCCTAAACAGAGCAAGGTTGTCCTTCAGTTTTCAGTTTCAGTTGCAAAACTCTGCCAGCTACGCTACTCATCACAGCTGTCTGGACCATTGATTGTATATAAAAGGTCTGGACTCACAGCGCGAGCAGGTTCAGCTGTTTACTATCACAGCGTACGCCGGTGTCAATCAGCTGAGCGGAGTTGATTCGCTCTGTGAGTCTGTCTTGTCAGTTATACACTTGAGAAAATTAATGTGTGGCTTGACAGCGTGTGAAAAATGTCATTTGCGTGAGTCTCGCGAGACAGCTTTTCACCTAATGAGAATTCTCGTCCCAATTTAATCTTGAAAGATCCCGTGATGCGAGATCTCGTCACACCCCTAGTAGCTAGCTATGTATGAAGACGATGTCTTCATTCTTAATCCCGTATAATAAGATCTGATTGGTTAAAGGATCAATTTGGTATTTTATAACATGGGACATATTTTCACATAGTTTGGTGTCGCAGTGACTAGGTGCAAAAAGTTTTGGAATCTGTGCAGTACATGGCTTCAGCTGGGAGCCGCAAACCGACTGCTGTGACATCAATAGAGCCAAGACACTAGCACTATCACTTGATGGGGCTTTAAAATTATTAATTTAATACCACATTACGCTTGATAGCCAAAGACTTATAATATAAATATATAAAATAATCAGGCAGGTCTAATTGCTGTGGTTTGGATGCTATTGGGTTCTTTTGGAGAAAAACAAACTGAGTTGTGAAATCATTTTTATCATAATTGATTGGCACGATGTCAAAACCACGAGAAATATAAGACATACTTTGAAAATAACTGTTATCCTTTAACAGTAACTCCAAAGGGTTTTGGTCAAGCTGGAGAAAGATCAAGATCTTTGCCAAAACCTCAAAGTAAACACGACCTCCATCACATTCCTTCATGCGCCAAATCCCAACGGAAACATATTTAGCCTCATTTCTTTGAACAAAGGTGGCAAAGAAACTGATGTTTACAGTGAATCAGTTGACCTGTGCAGATAATGGACATCATTTAAAAGCTAACACGGTCTTTCTACTGTATGTGGAAGAGTGTGGCTCCTGTGCTTTTAGCTTGTTCCCACACAGCTCAGAGCAGGACAGCAATAACCCGCCCGCCCACTTCATCTGATGTCCCTACTTGTGATTTATTGGGTCTTTTTGCAAGGTTAAAAAGTTATTGCTGAGTTACTACTTCTCTTCCCTATTAATTACATAAACAGAACGGTGTGAGAGGCAGAGATGTGCACTGATATTCCCTGAAGTTGCACAGATCAATCAATATTGATCAGCAATACCTTGATGTATGGCAACATCTCACGCCTGAGACCTTGGGCGGCATGAGTGATGATGGCATCCAGAAATGGTGCTGTCTCTAAAACAATCCCCCCCCCCCCAAAAAAATTGATAGGATGGGATTGAGATCTAAAGGCGAGCACACACACCCACTCAGAAACATATTTGCTCCCTCATTGTTTTCCCCTCTTTCTTTCTTACTTTCTGTCATGCAAACACCACTCTGTCTCGCCACCACACAAAGACACGCTCTCGTGGATCTTTTTCTCGGGGGTTGGCTTGATGAATATGAAATGAAATCCATATGGTTCTGTCAATAACATGGCTGCCTACAGAGCTTCACAATCATAATAAGCGGCTACAGCTCGGGGCAATACACAGGCTAATGAACAGTGCAAGCAACCAAAACCAAACATTACTTCATAGCTTCGTCACAAATGAATAAACATGAGCGAGAGTGTGCAGGAATGAAATGTTTACTCATAAAAATCCTGTTTCACTTAAACACATTTTGGGTTTTCACCCTGACACTTCAATTTAGCTGGGTGGCTTTTATTTAAATCAAATCAATGGGGAGGAGGAAAAAATGGAAGGAAAAGAGGTTGAGAGTAAACACACACACACACACATCTATTTCTATACACTCTCACATGACCACACACACATTCAAGGACAGAGGGGAATAAAGAGCAGGCGGAGGCAGGTCTCTTTCCCTGGATGCTTCAGGCTATTTCAGGAGGCTATTTCAGGTCTTCTGTCTTCTTCCTGTGTCTCCTCTCTCCTTATATCCATCTGACTGCAACTGAGGGAGGGCACGGGAGTATTTTTAAAGCTGTGTCTCAACAACACCATTTTTTGTTTGTTTGTTTCAGATGTACCTCTGTTCACAGTTAACCACTTTCTGTAAAGCGAGATGGCAAAAGGGCCTGTTAAACTTTAACATTTAGCTGCAAAAATAACACAGACATTTGACCGGCGCTGACACAGACTCGGGATCAGGCAAGCTTTTTCGGTTGGAGTTTTTTTGTGTGGCTCCGACTAGCAGTAAATGTCAGACACTACAGAGAATGTGTCAATGCTTAAGAGTTTATGGGATGAGCAAAGTAAACATGTTTTATACACTTGTAGACCTCTAGTATTTAATGTTAACTTTTGAATGTTCTTCAGTTTAACTGTTCGTGCAGTGTAAGACAATTTTACTTATTTTGAATGCAAATCAGTTTTTCTACAATATATCTTGTCCTTTAATGACCCGACCCAAAAAACTAAACAATGGGACCACACAGAGTATGAGTGACAAAAAATTACTTTAGTATAAATGCATAAATAAAAAAAATTTTTATAAATAAATGCGGAAATAAATAATGCATTACATAAATAAATTAAAATTAAATATATTTTTGTAATAAAAAAGGATATTTATGTATTTCTACATGTATTTACATCTGTATTTCTATATTTATACATTTATTCATTTCTGTATTTCCACATTTCCACATTTTTTATGCTATAAATGTCCGACAGATCTGACTTAGCAGCAGTAACTAAGGGGGGTGTGGCTTAGCGAAGGGTCATTCCGTCACATGGACGGTCGCTGCCACTAGGGGTGCTAAAGATACATCCACAATCCTGGGACCGCAGTTCTAGGACCGTAGTTCTTTTGCGACGCCATCTGGTGGTAATGCACAGCAACACGAAGGAAGTTAACCCTGTCTGCTAGTACGTCTGCCGTGAGGCCGTTGTGCATAGCTGTAGAGTTAACCGGTCGACATGCATATAATCAATAACTTAAGTTTAGGAACAAACACACTGTGATGGTTGTGGTAAGGGTAATTGGCTTTGGGGGGCTGTCAAGAGTACATAGCCAGCCAGCTAGCTTGCAGTATCAAAGTAAACAAGGGTTCTAGAAATACAGTTCCAGTCCTAGGATTGCAGTCCTGAAACTGCAGCCTCTGGTACTGCTGCTACATACTACTCCAGTCAACATGAGAAAGGTACAACAAATAGAAAGTATAATGCAATCCACCACAATGAAATCCCACATCAATGTATATTATAAATTCCATGTTAATCTGTTAAATTGTTAAAATCTGTTAATGTAATCTGTAAAGTTATTAAGATTGCATTTTAAAGTGAGGTGTATGTGTGTTATTCCGCATCCCTTCCATCTCTGAATCAATATGTTACCAAATTTTAATGTAATGATTGGGGTTCTTTTTCTTTATCTTAACTTTCTATTCAAATTCCCTCCAGGTGGGGCTATAAGTGTGGCTTCATGTCCCTCTCTGATAGTTCCCACTTTTTATCTGAAAAGACAGAATTCATCTCTAGTTCCCATTTTTCTTTGATGTCCAGACTGTTATCCATCAGTTCTTCTTGTAGGATATTATGTATGTGTAATATACTACAGTTCCTTTTTTATTATAATGAAGAAGTATTCTATAGGCTGGTAAGGTACATAGTTTGCCGCATTCTTTGTTTCTGGTTTGATATGTATATTTCATTTCTCTTAGTAAATAGAAATTTCACACTACTTTAAACATCCAGTGGTGAACTTCTGTGATAGTGCATCTTTGGGAAAAAACTATTGGAATTGTAAGAAAACTTTGTTTGGCTAGTTGGAAATCTGGCCAGCTTGGATTCAACCAACAAGATGTCATCATCACTCACCACACTTTCCTTTACAGCTGATAACACTGGCCCTAGTAGGCAATAACCAAAGATAGAGAGATTTATTACTGTAGATTTAACCCCACAAACTGCAATATAGTGCAGCAATAAGAATATATAGGTATAAACATAATCATAAAAAAATGTAGGTCATTTAATAGACGAAGGATTGTGATCTCTGGAATGTGGGCTTTGCCAGCAGTTGTCAACACAACCAGGAGACCTCAACAAACCCTCCACCGACGACTGACCTGTCCCATCCACTAACTTTAGCGCATCTAGTGGCAGCGACGAGTGGTCTGGTGCCTGCCACACAGACCACACAGTATAAATTAGGGCTGGGCAATAATACAATAACAATAATTACCGCAACATAGTTTTCCTCAATAAGAACATAACAAATGTTCAATAAATGTTCTTATTAATTTGAATCATAAACGATTTGGCTCTTACTTTTTCTATTAAGATATTTATTTTGTTGAGAAGAAAAAGATTCTACTTAATTTTACTCGTGCATATTTGTTGAAAAAATATTTTTATCGTAATAGTTTTGAATTTGTGAAGTGATCCAATGTTTGGCATCAAGTGTTTGTTCTGACCAGAAAGAAAAATAAATCAGCCTTTAAACTCGACAGAAGGAATGATTTGACTTTTATCCTGATAATTATTGATTTAGAATGATATGGAATTGTTTATCGTGATAACATTTTTGGACATACTGCCCAGCCCTAGTATAAATAGTATTTTAGCTTTGAAAATGTTAAAGGAAACTGGGAAGCCAGTTTGAATTGGCCTGATGCAGCTGATAACAATAATATCTAGCAAGTATTGAAATCCATAATTTACAGGGGCTATGCTTAAATTTGTCAGTAAAGTAGATGCTGGATCATAAGCCAGTAATAGCACAGTTGATCCAAATCCAGTAGTAGCACAGACCCAGTCCAGACGTCTTTAGCAGGTCACACAGACCCAGGTGAAATACAGGCAGCCTCTGCACAGCCAAAGATGTGCAGCCAGCATCAGTCTTAACAGACTTTATGAGGATTTTTCTTGAAGAGGTTTCCATTCAGGCTTATAACAGAGACAGACAGAGGTAGTATTGAGAGGAATGCAGTGTCTGGTGTGACTATGCAGCAATGGCAAATTGTCTATATGGTTCACAAGTCAAGTAGGCCATGGCAGAATTCTTCTTAGGTGGTATCATAGGTATGTGTGCTTATGCTCCAGTCAAACCCCTTTCTGACATGACAGCACCAATATTAATGGGCTAAGCAAGGGAAGCTGGTAAAGCACATACTAACACATTTCATACACTTCTATCAAAAATAAATCAAAAATGTAAATGGGGGATGTGGGGGCCTGTGCCCCAGTAGAGCTTTATGTCTAGCAACGCCCCTGGTCATGTCAATTTCATTTTATTTATATAGCCCAATATCACAAATCTCAATTTGCCTCAAGGGGCTTCACAATCTGTACAGCATACAACACCCTCTGCTCTTAGACCCTCGATTCGAATATAGAAGAATCCCTTTTAACATGGAAAAAATGGAAACAACCTCAGCAAGATGCAACAGAGGAAGGATGCTTCTTCCAGGATGGACAGATAAACAATATAGAAATAGATTGATGACAACATGTAGATAGCAAAACCTAAGTGAAGAGGATGGATCCAGGAGGACTAACATCTTCAGGTGTCAGAGTAGGATCTGAGCCACTCAGAGAGCTGGAAAGGCAGCAGGCCACACAAACACAGAGGAGGACAACAGGATTGGTACTGACAAGTAGCAGGCCATACAACATGTTTGGAGGGGAAATCCAGATCAGGTGTACCTATAAATGAAACACCCATTCACTTCTGGCCACTCTACTCCCTCTCCCTCTCATATATGCGCGTAAAGATTCAGTACATTGAAGCAGTAATTCCTTTTTCAGAAAATCAATTCCCAAAGAAGAACAATTGTCCCCTGGGACCCATTACGTCCTACACCATACGTGTATGGCGGCAAAATGAAAAACGTTTCTTCATGACTTATCACCAATTTGGAAGAACAAATTACTGTTGTCCGATCCACTCCCTTCATGTGTTAAAGGATATCCATAATTGAAAAAAAGGCCATCAGCCTGGTTCTATAGGAGACTCTGTCTTAAAGACATATGGAATTCTCTGGAATCTATTTTCATCCTTGTTCTTGTAACCTTTAATAATTACAAATCCTGTGGCCGTGTCTCCTGTTTGGATCCAGTTTTATCTCTGTACACTGCAACTCACTACCCATTACTATGAAATGGGAAACTGACCTTCTCTCTGTCTCTGACCAGTGCTGGCATTTATTTGTTTAGCAATATCTTCATCTCTCCTAAAAAAAAATTGCCCACTAGTTAATAAATTATACATAATCTCATGCCAGCTCATAGAGTCAGGATGAACCTTTCCGAGTCTGATTTTCTTTTGGTATTGTGATGCTGTTTATACTCTTTGGATGTTAATCTCCTAAACTGTAAGCAGTCTGCTTAACAAATCACTCACTGTCCTGTCTTCTTTCTTATTGGTTCCCATGGAAATATACTTTATGTTGCCTTTTAGTTTATGTTATATGTTTGCTTCCATGGGAGCTGCCATTGTTGTGTGACGTCATTCATGGTGGGGTACATATTTTTTCTCCAAGTTTTCACCTGTTCACGCTTTCCCTCATCAGCCCTGCAGTAGCAGCCTATTTCCACTTGCCAGTTTGTCTGTTGTGCTTCAGTGTTCCAGGTTTTTTGTTCTGCCTGCCGGCCCATTGGCCTTCTACCGCTCAGCCAGTAGCAGGCCAATTTTGGATGCGTTTAGTTGATTTGATCTGCCTGCCTGGTTTTGACTATTAGAGTAACTTTTACATATCTTGAGTTGTGCGTCTTGAGATCTGTTTCTCTACTGAAACCAGAGACTCACTGTAATCTTTTTTGAAATTGTGGTGTACATAACACTGATAAGTTGTAAAGTTTATCAGCACCACATAGTATGAGGAGCTGCTTCTCTTCTCATTCTTTCATTATATGGTATTACCACCAGCATCATCAGTACAATGAATTACACAGTAGGCCAACCTGTTTTAGGGGGAAACCAGCATGCAATAAAATAATCATGTTGATGAACAGACTCACTTGGGATCACAGGTTCAGAAAAATTATGTAGCCATCAGGCTCCTAAAGCGTTGACATCTGCACTTCACAATGTACACATACTGTAGGATGTAAGGAAACAAATAAAATGTCATACCTCTGGCACATTTTGTTATTCACTTGCTGTGAGTTAATTAGGTCTAATGACGGATTCATATGTTGGACATTGAGTACGATGAGGGGATGAACAACAGTGTCCTTTCTTGAGTAGTTGGTTTGTGGTCCTGTCTCGACATGCTTTGTATCCAGATTTCCCTTAAATCAATTTCCATTTGCACCTCTCAAATGTCTTTAGAGTGGCAAGTTGTGATCGTGTTTCTTTTCACTCGCTGGGAAACTGCAACCACTGCAAAACCAAAAAGAATATGCATGCGCTTGGCCGTACAGCTGGCAGTGACTGTTTGGTACCTTGCCTCAGGTACAGACTTCACAACCTTGTCCCACTTGTTTGGCATAGACAAATGTACTGTATCCAAATGTGTCTGGGACTATACGCAAACTAAAAAAGTTGACTAGGCAGTCCTTCACTGTGGTCGGGGACACTTTTATTTAGATTTTGTCCCCACTTGCGTTCCCTGCTTCAAGAGCTGTTCACTACAGTAATGAGGTCCTCCAACATTATCGTCAGACAAGAACCACAATATTTGACGAATCTGAAAAACACTGGTTTACTGTACATTCATTTACAACATTTTATTGTCTACATGTTTTTGAAATTCTTGCACATGGCAACTAAAGCATGGTAAAGGTAAGGGAAAGATTAAAGTTATGGCAAATAATGGGTTCAGGTATGATCAGGGTTAGGCAAACAAAAGACCTGTTCTAGTGGATATGGTAAAGGCAACTAAAGAAGGGAACGATTTTGGTTAAGGTACATAAGGTGAACAATAATTGTATGTTTTAATCTGCTTCGCTTCTTATAGGGCATCCTTCTGCACTGCCACTTAATGTTGGTAGAGGGAGTAAATCATGGAAACATAATTCCTAGGATAGGAATGCTCTTGCATGCTTCTGGTAAGAGAAAGTGAAAATAAAATTGGCATAAAATGCTAATAAAATGCTGATTTCAGTATACTGTCTCTGAAAAAGTCTTAACTGTGTGTTCAGGCAGAACAGGAAGCTAATTTTTCTGTAAAGGCGATGCAACTGCATACAAAGTCAAGGGAAAGGTGCCCAGGGCGGGTGAATTGACATGAAGATTGGGTCCATGTGAGTTGAAAAATCCATTCCTACCCCGGGACTTTATGAATGTGCTTCAAAACACCCAGAGACAACAGGAAAAATAAGAGAGACTGACTGAAAGAACTGGAGTTCTTACTGAGTTCAGTCAGAGGCTGAGCAGAACACAGGCCCACTCCCACACATGTAGTTTTTATACAGTCTATGGTGGTGTGTCTGTTGCTATCTCTACAGTTACATTGGCTGTTTGGGGTGAATCACCACACCTTTAGAGTCTACACCCATGCAAGCAGCTCTGTGAGGCTGTACTTAGGCACAGTGGTGCTTACAGCTAAATGGCATGCTCACAATTACAACACTAACATGCTGATCTTTAGCAGGTATAATGTTTACTATGTTCACCTTGAGTGTGTTAGCATTTTCTAATTAGCACTAAACCCAGTACAGCTGAGGCTGGTGGGAATGTCATTCGTTTTGCAGGTATGTAGTCATAAAACATTTGACCTGATAATGGCTCTATAGGAAAAGTCGACCTAAGTGGTGGACCTACTGCTAGACTGACATTGCCGTCCTAGAGCCACGCTACTAGAATGACTAAAAATGAATTAATGTGTAAACTAGAGAGGGTTGTGCTGCAAGTGACCATTTTGACATCAGATTTTCAAACAGATTTTGTATTTCTAATTATTGAGTCAGATTTAACCTGTTTCCAATATTCAAAATAAACTAATAGATTTAAGATAAAAACAAATTACAATAATCATCAAAAATAACGATATGGACACATACAGTACGTGCTAGATACAGCTTAAAAATGTTATCCCCATGCATATTTGGGTGACAAATTGTGATTCCAAATTTGAACAGGACCTGATGGTTATGAAGATATACATCTTTTTCACACCTTAGTCACACATGGTTTCCTGTAACATCCCTCACTGGTTTAAAAGTCTTCAGTCACCGCTCCTCGTTGGCAATATCAGCTCCCACAAAAACAGACGTTGGGTAGCAGCGCCTGGCAGCTGATGGGGGGACACAGCTGCTTTATGGAACTCTACCATTTCTTCACATTTCCCCACGGGCTCAGTGACAAGCTGACCAGAAATGAGGAGAACAGGACATATTGATCAGTAGCTAAGAGTAGAACAGAGCCACTCAGAGTATCAAACCCAGAGGGGGAGGACAGAAGAATTGGCACTTCTCCCCTGCGAGTGTGAAGGACTTCAGTGGGGTATTTTGTCTCCGGTCTGACAGGGCCCCTCGGTGCCTCATTACAGTCAGCCCTGCCTGTCCCTTAACCAACATTTTTAGCTCAAGTTTTTCACTGGACACTTCTCTCTTTTCTACAGATCTTGAACCAAATAAACTGTTGACTGTTTGAGGGATAGATTTGGAGTGAATAAATGCTAAACATTGAGCCACAACACAAAGAAGTCCTTACTATGTCTGTCTCTCTATCTAATCTATTATATATTTCTCAGTAGATTAGTAACAAAGGAAACGACGTACACGTGTGAAAGGTAATTTCTGTACTGATTGTGGCTGTGGAGGGAAAACTCATTTCATTTTATTTTCAAAGCGTCAGCTCTACAGCACCTTGCTCTGTAATTGTTACCCTCAGAGAGCTGCCAAGAGGTTTGATGGTGTGCCAGATTAGCTGTGTGTGGTTTGTCTCTCGCTTGGGCCCACCTTGTACCCGGCCTCTTGCCCAGGCCTTCGCTGGCACTGGCTTCTACCATCTGTCAGAAACTTGGGCTTCAAACCACTCCCCCCTCTCTCCCATGTGTAAAAATCCCATCATCCCAGACAAATAGTTAAGTAACAAGTGAAGCGATCAAACCAGACATTCTTGAGCTAGCATCACTAGATCCAACCACATTCTGTCCTTTTGTTATCTTGGAAATTGTCAGATTTAAAGGGTTTATTCACCAGCACACAAATTCAGACTGTCTTCCTTCCAATGCCAGGAACATTCGGTTACCTGGCTGGCTAGGTGCCGTAACTCCGCCCACCCTTTGTCCATATCTTTGGTCAAATCCTTTAAAATCATGTCAGCACTGACCCCACTAGCAGTTGACAGTTGCTGGCCCATTTTACATAACTGAAAAGCTCAAGCAAAATAAGTTAAAATCCCCAGAAATAGAGGAATCTAAATGCTTCCAAATAAGTGGTTAATGCATCCAGCGCTGCTGGTGGCAGCAGATAACAGCCAGAGAGGAAGACCAGTGCAGCAGAGTGGAGGCAGGACAGTAGCCCACTGGAAACACCAGTCAAGGTTTTACAGCTAGGCGGAGGATGACAGAGAGGATTGGTTGGCTTAGTTGTTTTACTCTGGGTGAATCAGAATTCTAATATCCTAATTAACCAAATTACTTAAAGTCGTCAGTCTGTGTGATACTATGAAATGAATGATGTTGCTACTGTATTGTCCAGTTCAAATTCGAATCTAACACTATGTCTCGAGTTAGTAGATAGTGTATAAATATTCATCGTCATCGCGATATGAACATGTTGTGTTATTTAGGGATGGGCTCTGAGACGCTTAGACGGGCCCCTGGGCAAAAGACTATAGTGGTTATTATCAGACTGCAGCCTCTGCCCTGTTCGTCCACACACACGCACACACACAGCACAGCAGAGAGGCAGCGGTGGAGACAGTAAAGTGAAGGTGAATTTAACACCAAGATAATTCCAGTTGACAACTATGCTCGTTACTGTAAGTACGTGCAATAAAACCTTTGCGAGTAAAAAGACAATACTTAATCAATACCTGTTCAACAAGAATAAACACGTAAACCTGTAGAAAGCAATATTATAATCTGCTCTGTCCTAAGTCTCACATCAGCGTGCTAGTTCAGCTTATAGCAAATTGTCTTCAATCTTCATTCTTTCTAAATATCACTCAGTATTTTGATATCAGGAATATAATTTATTTTACTGACATTTTAGATTTGTTTCCAGTGAGATATAATTATGTTTATGTAGTGGCTTTGCTGTTGTTGCTCTAGTTATATTTTAAACTATTCAATAATAATCCAGTAGTGAATTTAAAAACAATAAGCTAATATGCACACTTCAATATGTGTTTATTTATCGCAAGTTATATCGTCATCACAATATTGAATAATGATATCGCACATCGCAGATTTTCCTCATATGCTGCAGGCCTAGTATACAGAGAATGGAACATGAAAAATACTTAACAATGCAATGCAAATGGAATTGCAATAAATATTAGTTATTATGGCCATTTTTGAGAATAGAATAGAATAGAATAGAATATACTTTATTGTCCCCTAGGGGAAATTTGTCATGGACTCAAAAGTGCATAGTGCACAGTAGTAGCTGCCCTTACAGACAATAAATACACATAAAATACAAATAACAGCTGAAGACAGACACGCAGGCAACATACACACTCATGACACATCCAATAAAAGATTAAAACAAATAATAAAATAAAAACAAAAAAAACAACAAGCAGAACACCAAGTTATTGCACACTTGCCAGGCCTCAGTGTACAGATCTATTTAAAATTTTGATGGAGGTGGGTATGAAAGAGTACGTAACGGTTCAATTTGTTTTTTGGGATTCTGTAGCTTCTACCAGAAGGCAAGAGCTCGTATTCCGTTTGAACGATGTTGGATGGTTTCAACAGTACTCTCCGCGCATGCCTGAGTACAGACTGCTCATAGATGGACTGAAGGGAGAGCTTTTCAGTCTTCCCCATCATCTTCATAGCAGTCTGTACCAGGCGCTGCAACATTGATTTGGTCTGTGTGGAGAGATTGTACTTGTACTAGTGGACTGTATTATCTGAAAACGCTCGGTCTTAGTCATAAGTCACAGGTTGATTTTTTAATTCCTGCTTCATCCCTAGGAAGAAAGTAGTTCTTCCAATGAAAAACCAAATGTTCACTATGAGTCTGTGGATTAACCAGGACATTGTTTCTGGGGAGACTTTTTTTTTTTAATCAAATGTTTCTCACCTGTGGGCATCACGAACAAAGCAATCATCAGACGCAAGTGGTGTTATTTGTTGTTTTGTTAGGTGTTTGTGTGAACTAACACTGTTAAGAACTACTGTATTCATTGTTGTATTCAGATGCTTTTAAATTCAGCTGTGTACTGTTCACATGATACCAAATATTTTCATCATTAATACAAAAGAGTGACACAACAGCATCAGTAGTTGGAAGCCTGTCATTTCTATTCACTTCGCAGTAGGGTGAAAACATGGGACCATACTAGCTGTTGTTGGCAGACTCGGAGCACGCTTGAGAGACAACAGACAGTCTGGACCCAAAGCACTCCAGGGAAGGGCAAAATGTGTCAATACTATTCCCTGTTGCCCCACCCCCCACACACACACACACACACTCTCGCTCTCTCTTTCTCTCTCTCTCTCACATACACACACACACACACACACACACACACACACACTTCCATACATAAATACTCAACCTCTTGTTCCCATCTCCCACATTACACCAAAAAGCACCTTTCAAAAGGAACCACACCTGCTTGTCAAAGTTATGGTTTGAAACCACCTGATCACTGGTGCAGTTGGATAGTCATGGACAACGGGTGAGATGGAGAGGAAGTAGGAGTGTGTGTGTGTGTGTGTGTGTGTGTGTGTGTGTGTGTGTGTGTGTGGAGTTGGGGGATGATGAGCGAGGGAGAGTGTCACTCTGATGTACGTGCTGCAGCTCTGCCCCTCAGAGGAACACGTAGCACCTCGGATTTCACAGACACTGACATCAAACAAGGTTCAGTTCGGTGCCTCATTTGTCATTTTCACACACTCTTTCAGCCTCTGCAGCTCCTAATTATGCACATCTAATAGCAGAGTATCATTTATAATTCCTACTCTTTCATTCCCGCTATCTCAAATGCATACTTGCTCCTTCTCATCCACCCTGTGAGGAAGACAGGGGATGCAAATGGCATGGCATCCTCCCACCAGAGCCCTTTCAATAAGTTGTTGTGCAATTACTTATATATCAGATCCATGCAGGAGAAGGGCACCTGCCAAAGTTAACTTAACCTTCCTACTGTATTTGATCCATGCACACCACATTAACTGCCAACATAGAAAGTTTATACTTTATATGCAGTAGTACTTACAGTACTACTTTGTACTGCTTATGTAGCTTTACTGCTTTATCCATTAAAGCTCAGATAATTTTTATATAATTTCACGCACTGAGTCACAAAAGGAGATCAGAGACTTTCAAAAACCATGACTTATTGTTTATAGTCTCTTTATAGTTATTGTCCCCAGTATCCAGCAAGTCTGTAGAACTGTTTAAATCTAATGAAAATTAGATTTAAATTAGATACATATCCTCCTGTAAAAGTTTGATTTCCATTGGGTCATTCTGTCATGTCGACGCAGGTAAAACAGGGATTGGACCCAGAATGCAGACACCCAGGTGAAGCAGAGACAGTTTAATAGTTTTAATAGTTAACTTAAAGAGATATACTGGCCTATCCTACAGGATAAAAACACCAAAGGATTGTCCAAACTCAAGGCAAACAAAAATCAGGGGAGCAGGCAAGTCCAAAAACGAGAATATTATTTGAATCTGAATATCCGTCTTTGCAAGTGTTGGTTATGAATATGCTAAAATGCTAAACTGAATTAATTAGTGTTGGATTTACTTTTTGATTTAATGTGCAACAGAAACACACTCCCTGAGCTGAAGCCAAAGGGTTTTTTTGGATATTTTTATTTGCCAGCTATGAGCAGCAGTCTTTTGTCTTTGGTTGTGTTTTGTATTTTATTGTGCATGATCAGTCTATTAACTCTTACTTGTTTTCTTTGGCATTTGAAGGATATCGACGTCTCTGTTTATCCACGGGGACAGAAAGCGACACATCCGAGCATTCCCCTTCATTTTTTGATATCACGTTGTGTATGCGTGTGTATGTCTGTGTATTTAGGTGCATTGTGTGAGAGTGAGAGGTAGGAGAAAAAAAGAAAGACACACACTACACACACATGCATAGTATAGTGTGGTATTTGCTTTCCCCTCTTTTAACAGCAGCCCATAAAAAGTTTACTGAGAGCCCTCCCTTCTGCTTTCATCAGCATATCACTTTGAGCTCCTATTATGCAAATGAAATCACAGCTCTATAAACCATATGTAAATGGCAAACACAAGCATGTCCAGACGAAATTACAGTCATAAATTTGATCAACGGTGCTCTAATAATCAGAACAGTAAGTGAAGCTTTCCTGGTCTGTACTGTTTGGTGAGATTCTTTCCATTCATCAGTGTGATGTGTCAGCCGAGACGTGTCAAATTGCCAGAATTTGAGGGCTGATTGTTGGGAAATTTGCTAGCGGCTTCAATAATTGCATGCTGCATTTCAAAACATCTTTTTAGACCATACTTTTAAAATACACTCATGGCAGATAAGAAGGCAGACAGCTCGTGTCCATCAAGTCGATCGACCATGCATGATTGAACTTTTTAGTAATTCCATTTAATTTAAATGCATCTATGTAAAATCGTCCCAGATGTAACTATGATGTATTGATCAGCTGGATGCGAAATCTACCTCAAATCGCACATAAAATATTTATACTTGAAAGCAGTGAGAGTTAAAAAGCAGCAACACATCAAGCAGAGAACAGAGTGAGATGGAGAGCCAAATTTAAAGGCCATGTGGACCCAATGCATCCCATAAGCATCTGATGTCCAACAACATTAATAATAAATATAGCCACAAGCAGCCATTAGTGGGGTCCAAACCCGTGAAGCAAATGGTTTGACAGTGGAAAGATAAAACTGATTCATTATTTGGATAAGTGCTACGTCTCTGAGATAGAAACTCTGGCAAATGCAGCTGAAATGGCATGTAACAAATTTCCAATTTTGGTGAAGCTACTGAGTGCAACCAACCGTAGTCTTACACACTTGTAAGCCCTTCTCAAAATGATTAAGTTTGATTAAGCACCACTAAATTATGCATACTGTCTTGTTTGCGTGGCTTTGCTTTTAACCCTTTTTTCAGTGTTATACAGTGAAACAAAGGTGATGAAAACAGTTGAAATAACAATAAAAACTAGAATTAAAGATACAGTAGCTCAAATTCAAATGCTCAGTACGTGCTAAAAACAGAAATATAGGTTGGACAAGAGACAGCTCTAAACAACTTTGCTACAGTTCTTTGCACTAGTGGGGCAAAAAAAATGTTAGTCTAATCTGAGTTAGCATAGTAACATGCAAATTTTACATGTTGGCTAAATGTCACTTGCTGAATATTTAATTTGTCTCAATACTTTATGTTTAAACCTCCATTCACTAAATGTTTTTGGACACATGGGGCAGCGCAACAAGCTAACAATACAATGACATAACATCACCTTATAACGCTGTCATGGCAAGCATGAAAGCAAACACTTGCATATTTACACATCCAGCAGATACAACATTTGCATTCATTTTCAGTCCTGTTTCTAGCCACATGGCAAACGTCCAGTATTCACTTGCTGTTAGCTCTGTTTTTGGTCTCCAGGAACTCCTCAGGGAAATATCTGGCTCTTTAATGGCTAAATGATAAACTAAGGTCACTAGCTAATGGCTAACTCTATCTGTCTGCTATTCGGGTGTAGTGTACAGTGGGCTTTTTCTTAGCGTCACGGAAAACAGTTGAAAAATTACAGTTCAGCCTAAATTCTTCTTCAAAGAATCATCAAATGCAAGTTCAAACAAGTTAAATAAAATATTAATGATTTAAGAGAGCTTTCCAGTGTAACATCTTCAAACATACTCTCTCTGAGTGTCAGGGCCTACTTCACCATCTCTAGGTCATCTTCAGGTAATGGGCTTAAAGATAGTAAGCAGGACTCAATTAAGGTAAAGATCTGCAACACAATGAGGCGTAAGACCATTAACATGCTTGTGTATGTGAAACCTTGACGATATGGCACTGCATGATTCTTCTTCTCCAGGGTGATCTTGCAGAATGCCTTGCTGTGTCCCAGGGGGTAGTGAGCAGGTTCCTCTCCCATTGGATAAACACAATGGAGGAGCACATAAGGATCTACATTCCTTGGCTGCCACGGGTGACAATCCGGAGCACGACGCCTCAGTGATTCAGGGAGAAGTTCCCCAACACATCTGCATCATTGACTTCACTGAGACCATCCTACTGAAACCACACAATCGTGACTCCGGAGGAGAGTCATACAATTATTATTATTCTAGCAATACTATTAGGCACTGTTAGTACTCAAATGTACTAGCAACAGCTAGTATGTTATGACGAATAGACAATGTTTTAAACTACCTTTCATAGGATGGCCGATGCATGGCTGCATGCTCTGTGGCACGGGAGCACCTGGTCGTCTCAGTAGTGCCGGTTGATGGGGTAAGGACCCAGGCATAACATTCGCTTTGCTTTGACAACCTTCATAAATACCAGGTTATCAAAATTGTTCATTAACACCTTGCCAACTTTCCCACTGTGGAGGTATTGAAAAGCTACTGTGCTTCTGTTGTTGCGCATTGTAGACCCATCCAACCCATGAGACAACACAAAATAGTTAAAAACGTCCTCTTGTGTTATATGAGGCCACTTCTTTGTGTTATTCTCCCACTCTTTGATAGTTTGAGGGTATGGTACCAACCTGCAATTTCAATTTTGTTATTGATTTTTGGAAGTGTTCCCACAACATAGTTAAATAAACTATTGAAGCTAATGTTAGTTAGCTCAGGGAAGTGATCAAATGGAAGTGCAACACAAAAACACGAGGTTCCATCACCTGTTTACTTCTGCATTACAAAATAAGGCAGATCCTGTGAGTAATATTTACAAACCAGAGGAGCAGAAAATGTTCTCATATAAGGCAGAGGATATCCAGAAAATGATTAACTGGCTTTCTGTTTGGCTCCTGCTGTGTTAATGGGCTCTGGTCCATATGCAGTATGACCTGCACAGCATGACACTGGTGACCCTGTCACCTTTACAGCAGCTTCACAAGTGACTGACCACTGTGTTTGTGTGTAGTCAAAATAAAAAATGAGAGATTTATCTTTCTATTTGTCTCTAATGAGCAGTGATGACCTGCCACAAAAGGTTATTGTTTGTGCTGAAAAAAGGTGCTGCATTTAGAGTTCAAAGTATATTTAATTTCTCTTAGTGTGTACTATATACCTACAGTAAAAGCATTGTGTTAATTATTGGAATTTTGTTTCTATTCCCTTCTTGTCTTAGCACCAATATGAAACTAAATTCTTAGATTTTTTTTTCCCCTTGAAATTCTTTTAATTTACCTATTAAAACATCTAATTAAGGAATTTTCATAGGATATTACACATATAGTTAACAGTCAAGGTCAGTCAAGGTGTTGCTGAATTAATAAGGAAATAAATAGATTGTAGTATATTTAAGGTATTTTAATGTTGCAGGGTTCACTGGCTTTCTGAGGGGTTCTAAATAACATTACACTGTAATTTATATATTAAAGGGCCCTTGATTGTTTTGTTAAATTAAGGTGAAAATTCAGTTTCAGTCAGTTCAGGTTTAATTTTTAAGGGCTTTTTACTTCTTAAAAACCCTTTAAACCATGCATATTGTTCATGAGCACAGATATGATAATCTTGTCACAAGATCTCTGACGTAATTGCTGACGTAATCTGCACTCTGCGCATGCGTTGGCGTCTGTAGCCACCTGTCGGAAGCTCCGTCTTGAACCGGACTCTTATCCAGTTTTAATCCACTTTTTTCGTTACATTTTTTATATCCTTTTATTTAACTTAACTTTATTTAAGTTTTACGTGGGTTAAAGATTTTAGTCATCCGACATGGATTTTAAGATAGATGACCGTAAAAACGCGATCAACGCTACTGATCGCAACAAAGCTCCGGTGACTATGCAAGCCGAGATAACTCCCCTTGAGGACTGCTCACTCCTTAAGAAAGCGAACAAGAAGATTGCTGACCTTATGGAAGACATCCGACGACTTTCAGAGGAACTCAAAGAGAAAGATTCCCTGCTGACTGGCTTTATGGATGTAGCTTCAGTACAAGCCAAACAGATTATTTCTCTTAGCGTAACCGCTAACATCCAGGACACCGTGTTTTGGGACCCCTCTAGTCTTCCCAGGCTTTTATCCTGCTCGACTCCGAAGCATCAGTCAACCTGGGCTGAAGTGGTGGTCCGTGGCTTTAAGAGAGGCTCGGATGGGGCTGCCTCTCCTCCGGACATCGGCCTCTCCAACCGCTATGCAGCCTTGTCTAACGACACTCCGGTCCATCCAGCGGATTCACCTGCGGCTTCGAGTCTCCCTGATACGGATCTCTTTCGGCGCACAGTGCCTGCCGACACTGTTGCATCTCCGCCACCGGCTACATCTCCTGCACTGGGCCGCCGGTCTGCCGCCGGACCTGATCGGCGGCCGTCATCCCGGTCAAAAACCTCCGCTTCCCGACGTAGAATCCTGAAGGAGGCTGTGCTCAGACG
>NC_060159.1:6967095-7014921 GCF_021292245.1 Micropterus dolomieu
CCATACGCACCAGCACGTACCTTGAGATCCTCGGGCAGAGGTCTGTTGTCTGTTCTAGAGTCTCGACTGAAAACTAAAGGGGACAGAGCGTTTGCTGTCAGGGCCCCGAGGCTCTGGAACAGCCTGCCCGAGGAAATCAGGTCGGCTGAGTCAGTGAACTCTTTTAAGTCCCTTCTTAAAACATACTTTTATAGGAGAGCTTTTCCCGATCTTATTTGACTTTATTTTATCCCTTTTATTTTATTGTATTTTACTAATTTTATATTAAATTTTCATGCTCTTATCTTTTTTTTGTATTATTCTTTACACTTGTTAAAGCACTTTGTAACTTGTTTTTGAAAAGTGCTCTACAAATAAGGATTATTATTATTATTATTATTAAATGCTCCCTAATATATTATTATGAATTTATGTATCCAATAACCAACATAAGTGAACCTTTGAATTTGTATTTTCAGTGAAGAAATTTGGTCCTTCAAAGTACAAATTAAGGGTTACCCCTGATGTTGTTTTATTTATTCTTCCAAAAATCTTCCAAAATTAGTAACATATTTGTCAAATACCAAATGAAAGTAAATTAAGGGTAAAGTCGGGGGCACTAAAAATCTGCTTAATTTATTACTTACGGGTTTTTTTTATTTTATTAATTTAAAATGTTCATACTGACCACCGTGGCAAACATCTTGATTTGTTTTCAGGGGTTAGTTAAGGATACATTCAGGGTATTTTCAGGGATTGGATACTGAGGTGTGTTACTGTTTCCTTGAAAGAAATATGTTAATGTTGAAACAAAAAGAAACTTCATATATTGTGCATTTCAGGGCCATTTGGGGTTGTACAACCTAGACAGCTTTTCTAGCCAGCTTTTTTAATAGCTCCTCTCTTTGTCCCTAGAAGCTCATTCACTCAAGAAAAAAACATGATGGGGATGAGTTGTGAGAACTGATGTTACCCTTGGGCCTCTAGCTGCCTATTGCTGTTACAATATATAATAAGATTTTGCATATAATATGTTCACAAAGCACTGCAACATTTTATGGATCCATCAAAATCTGTTTTGTTTCATAGAAAGACAATCCCTTGTCTGTCTTGTACTTTGTAAATTGACTTCTTGGCCCTGAGCAACAGTGGGCACATCTGAACCTTTGAACCCGACGCGTTAATGGCCTTGTGTCCGGAACAGGAGTCTGACCCGGTTGTGTCAAGACAGCATGAACACAGTCCCTCTGCCTCTCTCACAGACTATCACCTTCAAGGGAGTGTTCACACGCTTGGCACAGCAGCAAGAAGTCCACACCCATTTGCTTTCAGGAATCACACATGCCCGCCACACCTCTTCTACTACCTGCTCGTTCCTATAAAAAACATAAAAAATCTGCACGCATTTTGTTTGAACATACACAGATGAGAATTTAAACACAGGGGCACTGTCCACCACCTTCCCCTCTCAGACACATACATACACGTGCTCTCTCTCACACACTCACACATACATCTCAGGCTCGGTGTAGCCTGAGGGCTGATTAAAAAAAACACTGTATAAAAGCTATCTTGGTTCCCAGAACATAGACTCTCTCTCTCTCTCTCTCTCTTTCCCTCTCTCTCCCCTGAGGCTCCTGAACCATCCTGCCCTATCATCCTTCACATCTGAGGCAACCCAGAGATGAAACAGTAATTACTCACATATTGGGGTTACATGTCACATATCAAACAATATGGATTTGGCTAGTTGAATGTGATCTGATATTGGCATCGTAATAAAGCGCTCCTCTCTGCATTGCACCAAGTTGCTCTGCTCAGAAATCGTCCCAAATATGATCCAATTACCATAGTGAAATATTACATTTTTAAGGTTTAATCAAATTTGTATCAAACTCTGTTTGTTTCACATTTCATGCTTTGTATATTTTCTATAATCCTACAACCCAGTAGGCATATAGACTCCATGCCCAGTCTTTTCATCAAAGGCATTTTTGAGGTTTCATCTCATCCTTTCCAAATACGCTTATTATTTGTAGGAAGTATATTTTATCCTACATCCAATGATGGAACTAAAAGCACAGAGGCCCCAGTAAAGGTTATTTGGCTGCCATTTCCATGCAATTTCAGTTTCATCATCGGGCAATTTTGTCCTCTTTATACAGACTGGATGGAAAAAAAAGAAGTTAGCCCATACATCAGACATAAAGACACTGAATGTAAACCAGGTCATTTTGAATGAACATGAAAATCTAATTGGAAATTAAAGACAAATTGATTTCACATCATCATGTTTCATCAAACAGACAGTTTGCTCATCAGGCAATGAATGTGGGGAGCCATTTTGCATATATTCTCCAGATAAGGTCTACACTCACAGAAATGTAATTTAAACAACATATCTTACTAACACCATACCAAGGCTTTGAAGACACATCATTAGAACTTATTGGACCGAAAATTTAGATTTGGGTGTGGACAGACATGTGCCCACCAATCCCAAGGTGTTGCTGAATTTTCATTGACCATCATCGATCATCGTATCATATTAACTCCAGAACTATCTGTAGCTTGAGGAGTTTCTAGTAAAAAGTGGAAAGAGTGAGATATCAAGGATATTTTTACTTCATAATCTGGCAACCAAGCTACACGTTTTTGGCTAGCTGCAGCACTGGCAGTGCCATCAGATAAATGAATGACGGTGATTTTGACTTAGTTGTTTTTATCACAGACCATCATATCACAGAACAGTGAAGCATTAACTTACTGTTGTACGTACTGAAGTACATTTGGAAGGTGATGAGTTCACTCACTGTTGTCTGTCATAGATATATACCCGCAGATACTGCATTGGCCACTGCTGTTCATTGCAGGAATGTGTCAACATGGCCGCCGTATTGGTCTGGGAAAGCCTAAGTCTATCCAAGCAGGAGGCCTATCCACAGTTAAAATCATCATTTTCAGCTGATTTTTTAAGCTGTTAAAGTAACAGTAATATTTATATTGTATAATGTTTGAGATTCACTTAGTTATAAATTTAGTTTCTAAATATGTTCCTTTTTTTCTTACTGCATTGTAAAATCTCAATGACATAATTTTGGAAATAAATCAACACTTCTGGCAGCTTCACAATTCTGTTTTTGATTACATTTATTGTCAAATATTCTTATTTTGCTTTGCTGAAGTCATACAATATTTACCAATGATATATACAGTGTCTGAGCAGGGTTGTGCAGAGTTGCAGTGTAACAGCAAGGTAAGTTACTTTTGTAGCTACACACAAATGTTCCTGTTTGTCTTCCAACAAAATATCTCCATGATAATGTTGAGACACATTTTCAAATGCATTATTCATTAACACATGGCGTCACCAGGTGTACGAAACATTCCAAAAGTCTATATAAAAAGAATTCAATTTGTGTTCGGAGGTAATTCTTGCAAAATGCACACACCCCTGCCAGTAAAAATCTCAAACTCTAGTATAATGTCCAGTAAAAATAACCTCAGGTAAAAGTATTGCAATCCAAACTGACAGCCTTGAAACTGCTGGCAAAGTTCTGCATGTATTGCCTCTCACACTGAACGGATGTGAACCATCTGTTCAAATTGCACTTGAAAGCAGCGTTCGCCCCCAACTGAGATCAGACCAGATCCAAACTTTATTCTACATACGATCTCTCTTCACCCTTGGAGCCCTGCTGTAATGTTTGAGCATGTTAACACCGGCTGCTGAAATGATGTATCATGTGTCGGACATTTTTGGTGTGATAACACATAAATGAAGTAGACACATCTGTGATTTTGGGAAGTGACTGCAGACTTTTTTTCATCCTGTGCAGTTTGGCATTCACACTACAGATGTCCTGTGTTAACAGTTACATCATGTAGCCCGAACCGCTTCATTAATCAGCAATTTATAAACAGACTTGTTCATAAATCCTTCATAGCCACAATTACACAGTGAAATGAGAACTGAGAAATGTTTCTGTAGCTTGTAATTTACGCCTGAAACCTGAAAGTTGTTTTTTTTTTTTGGTGCTTTATACCATCTAATGATTTGAGAAAACATTTAATTTAAGCTAACAATAATTTGTTGTGGATTCTACTTCAGCTACTGGCAAGTTTCTTTTTTAATAGTATTAACTATCCTATTAAGGGCTAAAAAGATGATCTGTTCTCGGAGCATTGTGATCTGGGCCGACACAATATATGTATACATATATATTTTTTTCTTTCTTTCTTTCTTTTTTAAAGCCATTAAGCAGGGGGCGTTGCCCATTGGGTAATTTTAAGTAATGACGCTAAGCTGGCCCAATCGCATCTCTTATTAGGCATGCACATGCAGAGAGGTCAACTAGTTCAAAATTCTCAAACAAACAAGCACAGCCTTGACTTAATTGCCTATACACAGGTCTATTACTCTGACATTACAAGAGAAACAGAAAACAAAAAAGGTGATCTATTAATCATTATGAACACGGGTTGTTGAGGCAGTAGTGGAGGTGGGAGACAGGGAGGAACAAGAAGCCGTAGACTACTTGAGTATAGGTTGTGTACTCCACAGCCACCTCTGATCACCAGAGAGTCAGTCAAGGGTGAGTGAGTGCACCGGTCCACTTGCACTGGTCCACTTGTCCATAGCACTTACTACTCAGATTTGTAGTGGTTTGGGGGAACAGTACGGTTGGTTTACCGATTTTTGGGGCCAAAAATGCCAGATTTCTTCGTCCCAGTTCAGCCCTAAGCATTGCCAAGGACATTTGCGAACAATCAGCTGGTTGGTTCCCTTGAGCCTGTTTTTGTAGCCATTTTGCAAAGGCTATAATGTCATGACCCCATCTGGAACAATGCCAGAGTACAGACCCATTCCCACTGTCGGTGTGGAAAACCAAACCAACAGCTGTTCTGTCTCCTCCTATGCCCTCGATATTACTTTGTGCGACAAACAATGCATTTACACCAATCAACTACAACTAGTGGCTTTTTCATTCCCTCTAATTTGGATTCATTTACGCATTCAGGTGAATGTGAATGATAACAATTTGTGTATGGTTTTCCATTTCAAAAGAGGTGATTTGTTTTATCTGTGACCGATGTTGTACCCCTACTGGTTTTCAAACTAACTGGTTCCCATGGGTGCGCCTGTTGTTTGCACCAACTATGGTCTGCCCCGTCCCCAGATTGGTCACACTCACATCACATCTCATATCAACTGTGGCGAATATGATTGTCGAAGTAAACACTATATTATAGCCACCTACGAAAAAAAAAGAAATTAAAGAACATTCTTTTGCAAAATCGCATCAAGATGGGTTCGAACTAACTAGAGCAAAAATAATTCCTTGTTGTGGTGCGTTGCTTTGCCTGCAAGCCACTCAAACATTCAGGATTCCCCTGTTTCCAGTCACATATTGGTTAAGTTGGCCTACGTCAGTATTCAGGTAACATTTTGTTTGGGGCTGATCTAAAGCAGCTGGTTACCTGAGTGATCTAAGAAAATACCCAAACATGTTTATCAAGGGTTATGTTCTCGATGCCACGACAGCATTGTTCACTACATTATCAGTTGACGATCTAACTCCGACAATACTGCCAACAATACGTTAAATTGTCTAACTGACAACACTGAGCCACAGGAAGAGTAAGCTAAAAGTGACCTAATATTCTGCCCACAACACAGCAGTAGGCTACCAAAGTTTTGTTTATGTTGTAGACTATAGTGAGATATGAGGCACCCACTCAGACCTCTTTATTTTCCATTAATTGCTTGTCAATAGTTTTGATGCCAAGCTTTACTCCAAATGAGCCCAGCATGTGTGCTATTTAAATAGGCTAATCAATCCATGTATGATTCGTTCATGTGCAGTTCACTGAATTAACTAATAACCGTTAATTTTTGTTGTGTACCATTGGATGTACTGGCAACTATCACTGAATTACTTTGATACTAAAGAAATCTTAAAAAGTGTATTTGCTGCATGTTTTACAAGCATAACACACAAGCTACACAAATAGATAAATAACACATTAAATATATAAATCAATATTTTTCCATTTTGGACAGAATAACAAAAACCAATGTCTGTTGTTTTGTTTTCTGTTTATCCGTTTATCTGTTTTGGTTTTAAAACTTGTCTTTTTTGTTTTCTCACGATCGGTTTTGAAACAGAATAATCAAAGAACGAACGATGATTCCGAACATTTGTTGAATACAGCATGTAATTTTAGTTTGTATTATTTTATACCACAAATGTATAATGTATTGGTACATGAGACCCAGAGTTTTGAAGAGTAATTCCATTCACATAGAGCTCTCAAAGCACATTGGGTTAAACGTTATTAACGGCTTTTTTGCCAAGAGTTAGATGAGAAGATTGATAGCACTCAAATGTCTGTCTGTTAAATATGAAGCAGCCAGGAGACAGTTAGCTTAGATTACCACAGAGACTGGAAGCAAAGGGAAACAGCTAGCATGTCTCTGTCCAAAGGTAACGAAATCCACCTACCAGCTCACAACCAAGATTGGGTAGGCAGATTTTATTACCTACAGACAAAGCCAAGCTGTTTCCCTATATTTTCCATCTTTATCCCAAGCTAAGCTAAGCTAACTGTTGCCAGGCTTATAGCTACATATTTAGTATCATTGCTCTCATCTAACTGTGGGCAAGAAAGCGGATAAGCTTATTTCAAAAAATTGGAAATCTGTTACTTTTAGATACAAACACACAGAAATAAACATTCCTCCCACTCATGCAAGTGAAATAGTGTAAAACATATATAAAAGATATATAACTTGAATTTTTGGATCCCTTTCCCCCACATCCAGCTTTATTTGACAGTAAGTGTACTTTGTAGATGATAGTTAAAATGGCAGCACTTTCAGCTGAAATCCTAATGTTCAGAATGGTGCAGCTAAAACTGAAAACAGATGCCTAAATATGTTCCTCTCCCTGCTGTTCACATAAGCTTCTGACAGCAGTTCTTAGAGATAATCATAGTCCATGAAGATCAGATGATGAGGCGCTAATGTTTTGACTTCCCTGTCAGGCGTAAAAATTGAGAATTTTTGAGGAGGCAGTGACAAATGATCAACTTACCTTAAATTCAGATCCTATTGCATTC
Source organism: Micropterus dolomieu (assembly GCF_021292245.1). Lineage (NCBI taxonomy): Eukaryota > Metazoa > Chordata > Actinopteri > Centrarchiformes > Centrarchidae > Micropterus > Micropterus dolomieu. The sequence goes on from NC_060159.1 coordinate 6,974,197, forward strand.
TTTAGTTATTTCTACTCTAAAATAAGCAAATACTTGGGGTTACTAAGGTCTGTAGCTATATTATTGGTGTGACAGCATTTCCAATTTCAGAGCCACTACAATTTGTCCCCCCACAAAAAAAAAAAAAACTAATCAAAACCTTGGGATAGATTTATTGGTTTCTCCACATGAGCCTCCACAATTACTCATCCACCCCTTCAATTTGCTTTGTTCTACTGAAGTGCACCTGCATGCTTGCCTTTGCAAATTGCAGTTTTTACTTAACACAACGCTTAATTGCAGGCACATGCTTGAGTAGTCACGGTGCCCATCAGAGGCAAAATGAGTCACAACAGTGCAGGGTAGATTATTCTGGAATCAGCAGCCATGGTGCCAGGCTCCCACACTAAGCCCTCTGGTTTCAAACCAGAGCCGAGTCCATCTCTTGGGCACTGGCACCAGATGGCAGAGCCAGTAACAGAGCTGGGGGGAAAACGGTGAGGAGGAATGAGGAATAGAGAGAGGAAATGAGTGAAAAGTCAGAGATTGGAAAAAAGCGAGGATGGAAAGCGCCTGTGTTGGGTCTGATCATTAGATTTTTAAACTCAGACGGTTGTAGATGGATTTGCATAGCCTAGGGTTGGCAGTGGCCCACTTTCTCTTCACTGTCTTTCTGAAAAACTGCCAGTGCATTCCATTATTTGTGTCAAGGCGGGTTCTGTGATGAAGAAAATAACAGTACTGGCACATAGTCAGAGTTTACGGGCTCTCCCCTCCCCTCCTGGTGTTCACTGTGACTGGCTGATTTCTGAATGCAACCCAGATATCTGCTGAGGATGGCGGCAGAAAATGAGGAATACAGCAGGTGAAAGAAAGTGTAAGGGAGATGAAGAGAGAGAATGTGTTAACAAATGAAAGAGATAGAGAGATCAGCACCAGGCACACACTTTCTACAGGCAGCGCTGAAGGCCTGGCTCACTGTGAAGCCTGAGGAGCCCACCCGGACACCAGCTCCCACAGTTCAAATGGCTTTAAGACATTACGGTCCTATCTAGCTCCTGTGGTAACGGAATAGCAAGCACACGCAGAAATGCATGCGTATGGGTGAAGCAGAAAGATAGACTGCAGAGATATGGTGATGTTCCACAGAGCAAGAGATTATATATCATGTCAGTAAACTTTTGTATTTATACTAGATTTAAGACTAAATTGATTGTCTGTATGCCATGTCAAATATTGTTACATTCATTTAGTTTTCTTTGTTCTTTCTTTTAATTGTATTAGATGTGATGTTTGAGTTTATTGTATATAACCAGATTTACACCTTACACTAAGACTGAACCCATTAAGACCAATGGCGCCCTCTACATAAGTGTTCTAAAACAAAAGCCATTGTTTGGATACAACCTGAAATACTTAAAGCATTATTTCTCAGCCTCTGTAGCAGATAGAAACATGAAATGAAAACCATTTGAGAGCTTACACCTCGCTTTTATAGGAAATGATTGTATTTGCCCTTGCATTCATTCAACTTTTTTTTAAACAAAGAAAATTGATTATAAATCAATCCATTTTTTAATTATTTCTTCACAATTTGTAATGTATTCACACAGCTAAGTATGTAATTTGCTTTGGATGAAAGCATGTATGACACATTTTAACTTGTTATAATTTGTTGTGGTTATTATTATCATTGTTACCTTCAGATGACTGCAAATATGTCGTTTTCTTGGGGAAATTTTTATTTTTTTTTGTTGCCAGTATTCTTTCCTCACTTGCAGCTAAAGAATACCCATAGTGACACACAGCCCCATGAAGGTTTTTTATTTCTTTCACCAACAGTCCAATTACTGCTGGACGGAGTTCTGCTCCTGCTTTGTTACACATTTGAATTTGTCTGGATCACAACCGGCAAACTTGCAGAAATCCTCCCCCTTCTCCTGCTCCTCACGTCTCGCACCCACGGACCCTTGGCTAGTGGGTCAGCAGCGACATCATAATCTGGGTCTGAATCTTTTAATTAATCGTTGTTTTCTCAAAGTAACTGCTGTAATTGTAATAAATGTCATTCCCATCACTCAGCTCATCGGCCTTTATCACTGTCTGAAGTGCAGTTTTGGAAACATTTTTTTACAGAAGCTAAAAACTGGAAGCAAATCAGTCATGTGTCTTGAAAACGATAACATCTACTTAAACGCGTTATGTTGCATCCGGTCTTTCAAAGGAAAAACAGGCAAACGTTGCATCTGTTCTTAATGGGTTAATTATAAGTTCACATTATGTGTACTTTAAATACAAAATACACATTAAAAGTAAAGCAGGAGTGTACATGTATGTACACTTTAAGAACACTGTCAGTACAAACAACGCACTAAAATAATCTATACTCTGCATATAATGTACTCTAAGTGAGCTAGTAATATACTTGTAAGTTCACTTTACTATACTGAAAGTACAGAAAAAGATGATGATGGTAAACGAGGTATGTACTGCTGAAGAAAATGTCCATCCATCCATCCATCGTCAACCGCTTATCCAGCTTACAGGGTCGAGGGGGGCTGGAGCCAATCCCAGCTGACATTGACCGAAAGGCGGGGTACACCCTGGACAGGTCGCCAGTGCATCGCAGGGCCACACATAGACAAACAACCACTAACGCTCACAAGTGTGAAGTGAATAGCATAGAAACCGCGCAGTAATTAACCAGTTTGAATATACTGTACTGGTATATGTGTAGTAAACATAACACTGCAGGGTTACAAAATACAGTTTTGCAAGTGTGCTATAAGAATGCTTTAGGTACAAAATGACATAACTGTAGTATAAAATACACCTTTGAAGTACACTTATATGCTAAAAGGTAGGCCAAGTTTATGTTTGTGTGTACTTCATTTACACATGACTGGCATGTCAGGCTTTTGTTCTTCTGCCCATCATTTTAATATGTATGATGTCTTCTTATTTACTGCAAGTCAAAGCCCTTTCTCAGCAGCGTCTCTGATATTCTGCGTATCATAGTGGCTATATTCCTCACAGGAAGCTCTTGCGGCTTGAGGCTATTGTTATTCATAGGCAAGGTGTTTTCACTGTCTCTGCATATTTTTAGGGATTTGAATAACCATCCCCCTGTGGCTCAGAATCTGCTGACCTAATGAGTCAACCTGACTGATTGACACAGGAGACCATCAGAGCAGCCATTCATCATCTCCTGTGGTGAATAAACATTGGGTATTTCATCCTCTCAGTGTATGCTTGATAATGGATCATTTTAATCCTGTTGGGGGGGGGGGATCCTATACAAACTGCCAACACGTGCCTGACAATGCCTGATCACGGTCCCACGTCTTAAATCCACATGAGAAGGGTGTGGAGGCTGCCAAGACTTTCAAAAAATATGAAATGATGATTGCTTTTTACGTTCACAAAAGAGCTCATTCTACTATAAAATTGCTGGTGGCAATACAAATTGAAGTAGGAAAAATGCTTTTTCTTTCAAAAAAGTAACTTCAGTTGACAAGTTTGAGAAGACATCTTTAGGAGAGCGACGAAATGAAGCACACGAATGACAATGGTGTGAGTGAAATGCACTGAATACTGTTTTAATTGTTTTTGTCACTTGTGTATTCAGAGGCACACATCAAGCTGTCACTAAACAAGACTTCTTGGTGGAAATCACTGTTGTTCTGGCTTTGCCTCTAAAAGGATGGATAGATGGACCCAAACTTCCAAAATCTGGCATTATCTTGTCAAAATGAAGATTAGTGGATAATGTGCATCATGAGCCTGGTCTGTTTTACTTCAACAGTTTTGCCAATCTTCAATGCAAAACAAACCTAGACCTGAATGATTGAAAATGGCTCTTTCAAAGGTGAAAGGGAAAATAGCAATGCAATTATACAAGTCATTAAATAAATTTTACCATGCTGAAGTAGCTTTTTAGGGTTCAAGGGTGAGTGCAAGGTCAACCAAACCTGTTTCAAGTACAAAAGCTATTCACATTGAGGAATCTGTCCTTCTATTCCCTTAGAATGCTGCAATTTAACTTGACCAGAGGTAAGCACCTTTACATTGTGTAGACAAAGCCAATGTGCAAGTGCCAAAAAACAAGCTAGAGGGTGATATATAAATGCTTTGATGCTGTTTAAAGGAATACAGACACAGACATTATCTTTACAGGACTAGTTTGACATTTTGGGAAATACACCTTTTCATTTTCTTAGCATTAGATGAAAAGATATATATACTACTCTCATGTCTCTGTTAAACATGAAGCTACAGCAGTCAGTTAGCTTAGCTAAGCATATAGACTGGAAACAGGCAGAAACCGCTAGCCTGGTAAAAAAAAAAAAAAATGCCTGCCAGCGTGGGAAATAATGCTTAATGAACTTTAGAGCTGATAGTAGGCAGATTTTACCTGTCTTTATGCTAATCTAAGCTAACTAGCGACAGACTGTTGCTTCATATTTAACATAATCAACATAATCATCTAACTCTTGGCAAGTAAGAGAATAAGCATATGAGGATTGTCTGTCATCTATCAGCATGAAAATTGTGGATTAACAGTTGCTATCATTTGCAGTGAGCCAAGGCCTGTTTACTGTATCTATTTAGCAATTTTATGGTGATCGCAGAGGAGTTTAAACATTTATGGAATCTGTCAGTTGTCCCCATCTAAATGCTGAGGGTGAGCTGAGCCCACAGTTACTTTAGAAACAGCTTAGACTGGAAAACCTACAGTGGGCTTGCCCTTTATGTCTTTGGCAGTTCAATCCTAAAATCCCTTAGGGAGGCACACACCCATTTAAAGGCCGTTAAATGATGATTGATGAGGCATCCTCACAATGAGCGTGCCCCCTTCTACTACTTTGGAAACAATCTGTTATCCCCAAAACACCAAAAGCCAGGCCACTTTGTTGTATTTGGCCCCCTAATTTTCTTGCATCAAGAGAATGTGAGCCATTAGCCATTTAAGTGGCAGCAGAGAGCTTCGAAGGGCAAGTTGTCCATAGATGGAAAGTCCACATTCTAAAAGGAGGTCAGAGGGCTGCTAGTTTCTTGTACCCCTCAGGGGCCCCACACAGCACACTCACATGCTCCCTGTTAAAGATCAGGAGAACATATGGTCAGGAGGAAATATCAAGGAAAAGAATATAGCAATTGAACAAGAAGAGTCATCATGTTTACTTTTCAGTTCACTGAATCTATTACAGAAAGGGTGTGCAACAATATTACAAACTAGTAGTCAAGAGGATTTTTTTGTCTTTTATTTCTTAGTCGTATGCCTCATGAGGAAGACGCTGTTGATTGTTTCCACCAGTGTCTTCCTGCAAGAACTCTCACGAGGCTTCAGAGCAGCCAGCTGAAGCCATCTACTACAGGGATTAGTCATTTTGACACCAACATATGGGTTTTAAAAATTTTGGTATTTTTGAAAATACCAAAATTCTATCCATCCATCCATTGTCAACCGCTTATCCTGCGTACAGGGTCGTGGGAATACCAACATTATCTTTTAAAATAACTGAAATGTCTTAACCATTGTTAAAAAAGTTAAAACAGTTAATGCCTTGCATCCTTTTATGTGAACTATTCAAACAGCCTATGTCTGAATTGTTAAAAATAGGCCCAGCTAAAACTGCTAATATCTTTCCTTGTCTTATGCCAACTAATACTTAAAACAGTTCATTGTTAAATGGCTAAAGTATTATTTTTCTTCATCTCTTCATGCCAAGGCTAGTTACAGCAGATAAAACAGCTAATTTGTTGAAATATTTAAAACAGCTAATGTTTAAATGATTAAAAATAGTTCTCTTCCAATCTGTTATGCTGTCAAATAGTTAAACTTCCATACTCACATTTCCCTGTCATTACTAATAGTTTGATTTACAGGGACGAGCAATGCTTTCAGCACAGTTGCCACAAATGGAGAAAAATAAAGTGAGCCCTTTGGTTCATCATAATTAATGCAACTTTGTTATAGAAATGGATTGGCTTAGATCTGATTGTGCAGACACACGAACAACGTGCGAGAGGTAAAGATGGCTTTTCATTGAGCCCCTAATGTTATGAGTCCAAAGCATGGTGGCTTGTACACCACAGATGGTGAAATAGTGTACATGCCACTGCATTTCACAAGTCATAGAAATTGCATCATTTGAGAAATTGCAATGCTTTAGAAAGTGGGTATATGCTTCTGGATATCTGTGTCTCCAAATACCTTGAAACAATCATCATGGGATGGTGAGCTTGTCTGTTGCAGCCTTTAAATGTTGTTTTGTTTACTGTGTTCACAAAAAAGAGTCCATATGAACGCCCCACTCTTGTTCTATTCATAACCTCGGAGGTGGAATTTTTATGAAAGCTCACAAGTTCAGGATTTGTGAAGTGTTTGCTGACAGTTTCATAAATAGTTAAATTTTTATGGTGAATTTCTATATATATCTTTATACTTAATTTCTGGTTTCTCTGCATGGCATTGAAATACAAATTGGAAGGAAGTGAACAATGACAAGAGATCAACAGTCCTTTGGCTTCCATGTTACTCCCACAACATACCATGGTTTTCCATGTCAATACCACAAGCTCACAAGTTTCATTTGAATATGCAACAAAACCTCTTCTTTCAGTAATAATGTTTACATTTTATATAGAGCCTGTTTTGGCCATCAGCATTGCTTATCTTGTGTCGATATTGTGTTTAAAATATTGACTGTGGTTGTTAAAGTGAGCAGAAAGATGAAACAGAATGAATGTGTATCATTGATTGAGACAAGCGAAGACTTACCGCTGAGGAACATACCTGCAAACAGGAGTTGAAATCAACAATTGAGATAAATTGTGATTCGGGACACAGTGTAGATGTGAATTGATTGTCAGGTTGGTATTTTCATTCCCCTGTCGTTATAAATTGTCCACTCTGGACTAGTATTGATGCCCCTCAGCAAAGGTACAGAGTGCGAAAATAAGGCAGAGAAATAGAAATAACCCAAAGGAGACAGTGATAGAAAGAGAATACAGAGCCAGAAAGAGAAAGAATTTCACAGGGAGGGAGAATTACCAGGAGAGAAACGAAGACAGATAGAATACAGAAAAACCGAGTGAAAGAAGAGACGAGAAACTATCCCTGTATCCAATAGAAAATCGGTATTGACTTCAGCAGCGTGAAAACTTAAGCCCTTTAAAGGATTTTTTTCATCAATGCAACTAACGCAGAGGGCCTTGACTTATCAGACAAGAGCCCACTGAGCCCTTTGCCCTCACATTACAGATTTCCTACAGAGAGCAAATGGGAAAACTCGATCCTTTGTTTCTGCTCTCTCTGGACCTACAAATCTCTTTCTGTTTACTGGATGCGAGCAGGGACTCACAGCATTATCGGCATATTTTATTTCCCTTTACCAGAATTGCTGCATGCATTTTGTCGAACATACACACAACAGAACACAGCTGAAAGTTGGGCAATGATTCAAGAAAGAATTTGGAAAAGATATTAAATGTTCTCATAGCCAGTCGGACACTACAACTCTACTTAACTTAACAACTGGAGCTGTCACATTCGAGGCTGGGCAAATTCAGCAGCTTCTCTGGACCCCCAGGTGCCCCTAAGTCTCCAGGTTGTGTTTTTAAATTTTTTTGTGTTAGTCATATTAATTAAATACTAAATGGATTTTAATATGCACTTTTTTGTGTGTATTATCAACTGATATCTTGACATTCTGTATTAAATAACTAATTTCCTATTGTATAGAAGGACCAGTGTTTTTTACTCTGGTATTAAGGACCTGGAAAGCCATTGTTTCAATCAGCTGAGCGATGGGTTCACTTTTAACATTTTCTGAGTTAAAACTGTTTTATTTTTTCACTTGGGAGATGCTGATGTCTGTGCTGCTTTTCACTTCTCACTGGTATGACAAGGGCTAGTCTCTGATGGAATACTAATAGCAACAAACTAGTGACCATTTTGTGGAGACCTTAATAAAAATAAAGATGAATAAAACGAAAAGTTAAAATCCATCCCAGTGCCAATGAATGCTTTCTGGAGCCTTAAATTTTAAAAAGGATGGCCAAATTGTACATACTCATATGGTCACAGTTTTGCAGAGAATTATGAGCTGTGGTAGGGAGGATTGTTGGGCTCATAGCAGCTTTTTGCCCCATAGCCCTGTAGTGTGCTAATATGGCCCGGGTGAAATTTTAAATATTTCAAACTTCGATAACTTCTTTTTGGCCACTTTAGGGCCCCAGAAAAAAGATGTGAAGACAGCACAAACATGTGTTGAACTTTTTAGCAAACAATATTATAATGTATAATAGCTGATTTTCATACATCCAGAAGTAACAGAAAAAAACATTAACATTTATTTGGTGTTGTGTTTTTGGTCAAGAGGCGAGCATATGTCCCAATATTCACTCTCATTTTAGCTTAGATTTTGTTCTCCACCAGCTCCAAAAAACTTGCCATGTTAGTTGCTAATTGTCTGTTTTTAGAGCTAAAAGTAGCTGCCTGCTGAGGCTGAAAAGGATGCTACAGCGATGAGAGTGAACCAGAACAGTAAAGTTGTGTAGCTTTTATGAGCTAAAAAACGCTATAAAGATGGAAACTGCAGAGTGAGGTGATCTGTCTATGGATTCATCACTGGTAATACCTTTCACACATGAGTAGTCATGTGATCCATTGTCCACATGAAAATGTGTTCTGATACAAGATGAAATTAAAGCTGTCAATACAGTGTGAAACAAACATTAGAAACACCACCAAGGAAAATAAAGCTTTAATTGCCTCCAGTGATTCATGTTTCACTGTGAATATACTGTCAGTCCTTGCATCATTTCATACTGAATCATTTTATGAATAAAAAGTGTTGTACATTCAGTACAATAAACCACGTAATGAGACATGTCAACTATTCTGGATTTGGCCTGTAAAAGTTGAACATCTGAACTATTTGCTTGGTGCTGTGTGGTGAAAGAGGCAATGCTCACATACTCATCATCAATTCAGCAGCCACCCACTCTCAGCCATAAACCTCACTGCTTTGTGTGCTCTCTCACTCTCTTCTTCCCCCCACCTCTACCCTTCCCTGCCCTCAATCCCCATCCTTTTCCTCACCTCTCATCTCGCTTGCCCTCATGCATTCTGAAATGAAGGCTATGCGCCCACCCTCCTCATCTATGAGGTTATTCCTTAGCCACTCCTTCTCATTTGACACTCTGTCTTTCTCCGTCCGTCTGTATCTTTATATCTCCCTCTGTGTATTTGCTTTGTTAAAAGACAGTAGACTGCACAAGAGAAATGGAATCAAGAGGATAAGGGAAGAAGAGAATCAGCCCATTGTGAAGGGCTGACACGACGGCCATTACCATTGCATGCTGGCCAATTATAACCTCTTTTTCTCCATTTGTGTTGGTGCAGTAGACAGATTTCATAGTGTAAGCGAAGTGCTGCCTCTTTAATGACAGTTTACAGTGAGTGTTTTTTCTTTATCACAAAAGCTTCCGCCACACAAAGCCAAAAGTGTCAATTTAGCGCAGCGTCTTTCAGCCAAGGCGGTTAGCCACTAGACACTATAAATGAGATTTGTTGTCACTGTAGAGCTGCCTCAATGACAGTTTAAAGTAAAAGTTGGAGAAAGAGAAAGAAAATTTGGAATAATCATTTGACATCACTGTAACAGTATGGTTTGAAAGTTATACTAGAAATCAGTCTGATCAACAATACATTTCAGATTTTTATTTCGGTTGTTTGAGTCTATTTTTAGGCTAATATTCCACATAATGCTGCTAATCCTGGGAGCCAATCACATCTACTGTTAAATTCACAATAGAGAGAAGTACCCACTTTCTGCACTGAAGTGTAGTGAGCACAATGGAGGTGAGTACAGAAGTTACATTGGTGAACTATGCCGGGCCCAACTATCCCAGAGCATGGTGTCCCTGAATCTTTCCACAGGGATATCTTGACATTTAAATACAAGATGTAATCAAGGGACAAAATCCATGCAACCTCCTACCGGTAACCCACTTTTACCTTTTGGCACAGAATGTGCTCCGCTCTTCTCAGCTTCGATTCACAGTGCGAGCTGCAGATTGACAACGCTGACAGTCTTAATGCTAAATTCACATTCTGCCACTAAGGGAGTCTGTGAAAATAATTCGGAAAGGGGGGTTGAATTATATTCAAAAAAAGTAACACCCTCCCCATGATTAGTTATATTTTTGTTGGGCTCCTAAAACACAATAACCTCTCCTCAATATGTCAAAAAATTATTATATTTGGAAAACAAAAGAGCCATACTGGTGGTGCTTTGAGACTGTACATAGGCACAGCTGTGCTTTAAGCTAAATGGTAATGTCGGCATGCTAACATGCTCACAGTGACAATGTTTAGCAAGTATAATGTTAACCATGTTACCCATCTTAGCTGGGTAACATTTGGTAATTAGCACTAAACACAAATTACAGCTGAGGGGGATGGAAATGTAATTAGTTTTGCGGGTATTTAGTGGTAAACTAAAGGTGTGTGTGCAGGCATGTGTGACTGTGTGTCTGTATTCTTGTGAAGAGAGATGGAAGAAAATGAGACATGCTGAGAGACACTTTAATGAAGTCAGCCTGTCGAGGGCACCTTAATGATTTGAGACAGCGAAAATGCTAAATTGGAATCGATGACAAAACCTCTTAAACATTTACAGATCCCCTTAATATCACAAATCAAAGCTTACATTAAATCATGAGGACTATATCTCTAGTATTTGTGATTGCAAGAGTGGCAGCATATAATGTCAGAATTGCTTTTTCTGATTAATTGCCCTCCAGATGTGTACTGCATATAGCTCCAGCACTCAACTCAAGGACAACCACCTGGCGCCTGCAGTGTGCTGTGAAGAGAGCTGCCTGCTCATCACTGTTTGATCCTGCAAGCGCCAGCAAACCGGTGTTTTATCAGGGCGGCTAATTATAGGCAGAGAGGGATGTGGAAACGGCATCCTGCCTCCCGAGGAACACAGCGTGCCCACACATTCATTTGTACACACACGTCCTGAGAGGCACCCAGGGGTTGGCACAGGCGTTTGTGTGACTGGGGAGTGCATGCATATACACACAGAGATGTCTGAATATCCGCTGAGGTTCACCACCATCCATCTATCACAGGGACAGGACAGCAAAATCACACAGCTAACTGCGCCACAGTGGTTGGTCAGTGACAGAAAGATTTCTCTGGCCCCAATTTGGGGCCCTTGAACTCTGTGGTCTTTGTTTGCATCCTCCCATAACCCCTGGTTTCTCTATTGTTAGGAGATTTGTCAAGGTTGAGTCTAGTTTGTGGAAGTAAACATCTCACTGGGCTTTGGTGGAGTTCACATGGGGTTGAGTTCACTGGCTGTGTTATTTGTTGAAAAAATAAAAAGAAGAGGAAAGTTGTGCCTTCAGCTATGACAACAACATGAATGATAAGGATTGTTTTGGTATTATTCATATTAATAAAGTTCTACGCAAATTACAAAACTTTTGCTGGAATTAACAGACAAATAAAATAATACATTCAAATCATCAATAATTAGTGACCTAGCCTAATTACTTGCTCGTTTTTTATTTGCTTTTTATCTGAAATGCCAATTTGTTAGAGAAAGTTAAAATGAAAATGATAACAAAAATAAAGGCAAAACAAACAGACAAAAACAAGATCAACACAGCAAAAAGAACACATTTATCAGTTTCCGGACTAAATGTCAGTGAAAGCGAGGCGGTGCTCTTATTGGAGTCCAACAGACAAATCCTTGGCATAATTACAGAAATCTGGCAGCTGAGTTATCAGCTCCAAACGCAGTGCTGAGCATCAGTTCATCAAAACTGAAAAGTGTTTCGCCCTTCAAACCATCATCCCGTCCGTCTTTTCAGGTCCCTCTTTTATTTGTAGATCATTCAGCATAGGTTCATGAGTAATAAGGTCTGTGTGGAATTGAAATGAAAGTAATCCTCAGATTTTGTGAGTATACGTGAGTGTATGTGTGCGTGTGTGTCTTGTGTTCTGGTTTCTGTTCAGACACATTCCCAGCGTCTCAAGGATGTCAGCAGACGACACTCTAGCCTTGGATGCCGACTTCAGGGCACGAGTCATAAAACTGCTGCTTCTACCGGAAAGTCTTCTTTCCCCTGCTTTGAGCCGATTTTCTCATGTTTCCTCTGCGCCAAATTTACTCCATGTTGCAGAACTCCTCCTTCAAGCACAGCCGCGTCATATAAATTATTATAAGTCATTTTCACGGTCATGACAGAGCAGCATGAGGGGAACTTGGCTCCTCTTTGCAGCAGAGGCCCCTCCGTGGGGCCCCGTAGTGAGCAGAAGATGGAAACATTGATGTGTGCCATTTATCTTCATGTCAGAGGTGTGGATGAGTTTGTGTGTGTGTGTGTCTGTCGGCCTCTGCCTCTCTCTGTTTGTGTGCATGCGTGTGTGTGTTGTGTTCTGTGGATGCATGTGTGCGTGTGTGATGTGTTTTATTGATAGATGTTCTGACAACGCAGTCGTCTTCCAACCTGTCTGAGGAAGAAGAAGCAGCCTGTTCTGATTTGAGAAGAGCACAGAAGCTGCAGATGTCAGGAACTAGAACAGTGAGTGGTTCGTGAATCTCCTTCTCTTTTTCACTTCTGTTTTATACATGAGCTTGCAGACATAGTGAAAAAGAGCAAATTTTGTATTTCCGTACCCAAATATCTATAACTACTGAATGAAAGAGTGAATGAATGACTTTGAAGAGGGAAAACGTAGTTGTAGCTGAAAAATAATGGATATGAGCGAGCCTTGGAGTCTAATACACTGAACCCCAAAGAGATTAAATTAAGTTAATACAGTTAGCTCAACAAAATGGTCAGAGATGAACAGCTGGATAGAGTTAAGGCATCTGGTTGGGGACTTGGGGACAACTGGTATTTGTTTCCCAGTGGGAAAAGAAAAAAGACAAGTGATGGATGAATAACATTTACTTTTAAAGCAACATTATGTAGTATTTTTATCTTAATAACAGCTTTAAAATCATTTTGAAGGTGACACTGACTTGTAATAGGGTGAACGGCATCTCTGTCATTGCCACTATGGGCTTGCTGTGATAACTACGTGACAGTGGATCCCCGGGCAGCATAGTTATCACGGCAAAGGCGTTTACAGAACCAACACAACTCTTCAGCAAGCAAGCTGTAAGAGTATGGATATCATGGCAGAGCGTGCAAAGAGACCGAAGAAGGTGTCTGAGGAAGCAAGGAGGAGAAAAAGAGAGTGAAGAGCAAGTGACCGGACAAGAGTATTGGACTGGCTTATACTTATTTAAGTGAGCTAAAAGAGCTGAAAGGATGCAGGACAGATGTTGTGCTGGCCTTCTTACTGTTGAACTAGTAAGTAATAACTTATTAGCTAGCTTGCTGTGTCTTGTGTTGTTGTGCTGGCTTGATGTTTGGCTGTGTTAGCAAAGTTGTTGACACAAGCAAAATCAGCCAGAGGATTCACAGACAGAGGTTTAGCCTCTAGCTATAAATCTCAGGTTGATGTAGCAAATTTACTAGATAACACACTCGGACATCAGTAACGTTGCTGTAAGGTTGCTGTCTAGCTTTGTTGGCTAACTTGCCACCCAAGTCTCAAGCCACATTACGCTGCTGCAGGTGAAAAGCAGGGTGTTGAGCCGGAGCCGGGTGGTCGGGCGGGCAACATGACATAATGTTAGCTAATGGGCGAATAGACAGAAGACGACATTGATGGAGGACGCTAAGAAGAGAAAATGTTGGATGTTCGCAATAGCTTCGTAAAATAAAATGCTGCAAGACAGACACGGTGTACACAGTTGGACGATTAAGTCATATTGTTATGTCTTGTGTTGTCGCACTTGTTTGATGTTTGGCTGTGCTAGCAAAGTTGGCAACTTACTAGTCTGATGGAATCATAACAAATGCATGAATGTAAGTGTACACTTGTCCTTATTTACGACAGCAGTAAATTACACCCTGAAATGGTAGGGGCACCAACATCTTACATAATGTTGCTGTAAGCTGAAATCTAAAAATGTCTGGGGCAAAAAACCATAAAACCTAAACATCGATGTCTCAAAAACCACAGAACAGTGTTAAAAAATGTGATAAGCTGTTCAAATGGGAATTATACATGTAGCAGTGTCTGGGAAGCTTAGTAGGAAGCTTTCTAAAAAGGGGTTAGGTTTGAACATTCTGCCCTTTGACTCTCCTACAAGTGTCTTCTATTTCCATATTCTATTTCCAAGCCTACATTAAAAATATATTTGAATGGAAAGAATAAGCAGGATCTCTCTTTGTGCACTACTGTCATCCAAATATTATGTTATAGTGATGGTTTTGACACATGTGATATGAAAAAACTGAGATCAAAAGGATGATCAGGCTGGTGAAATTCACTTTATTGTGGACGTCACCATCACTTCCAGCTCCTGCACTGTTCCTGCTTCATCCTCTTATTTCATGACTTCCAACACGACAACCTTAAACCTTCTCCTAACAGCATAACGCAAGATATATAAATCAGGAGGTAACCAAATAAAGCTCATGTATTTATTCATTCAAGTTCTACATTCTAAAAGCTGCAAGTGGCTCAATGCATTTGATTGAAACAGCCACATTTTGATGTAATTTCCCCTCCTTATATCCTGTACACTTCATTTATATATTCACTTAGGCACTCTTGCATACTGTTTAAGCATATCCAAGTCAATTAAATTGATTTTGATGCTTAAGTACTTTGTTTTAGTAACAGTGACAGGGGTAGCTGAGTGTATAGGAGCACTCCCATCTAGAATGAAACTATAAGGATGAATATAAGGACAGAGGAGAACAGATTTATATAAAACTGAGAAAATCAACCTCATGCTCATAGTTTCCAAATTCCTTTATTTATGGTATCTGCACCATTCGGCTTCGCTTCACTAAACCTGTAAATAATTTCAGCCAACGCTTAGTGTCTCTTTAATGTACTACACCTTTCACATACAGTATATCAATACCTTTCAGTCTGGAACATATTGAATATCTCAATAAACTCCGAGAGCACAGATGAAAAATATTTGAGTTTGGCCTCAAATAGGTATTTTGAGTCAAGGGAATATGTCAAGTGGATAAAAATCATTCAAATTCAAATTGCACAGTAAGTCTCGAGTTTTTCTCGCTCGCAGTACACGCTTTCTCTGCTTGGAGTGAATATTATTATATCCTTGCCCTTTTGCTCTGTTGATTCAGTTGTAATGAGCTGCTTTAATATACCCATACAAACACAGAGGCCCTGAGTTAGCTGGATGTTTTGATGTCTGGACTCAGAATGCAAACATGGGGAAATTCATTTCTGTGATAGGCAGTTTGCTTCAAAGGGGGCATTGATAAGAGCAGATAAACACCTTGGAGAGTCAGAGGCGGTGATTAGGATACACACAGGATGAGGCTCGGATTGTTGTTGGGGTTTTTTTCCCCGCTTAAAAAGGTGTTGATGAATGCAAACACACATATTTGTTCACACACGTACACTTAAGAGAGTTGTGCTGCATGCTTCTGAAATAAGCTCCAGATAAAACGCCACACGCATGCATCACGGTGGGTTATTTGTCTTTTCTGCATCATGGTTTGTGCTCTATTAACAATTCAAACGCATCTGCCGCAGCACACATGCCACCAAACTGTAAAAGGAGTATAAACCTCTGATACTCTTGTGTCCTTTTCTAGCTTTCCACTCCTCTATGGTTACATTGCTTGCAAAACCCACCCAAAAGCAGAGTAAGCAATGAAATCCTTTTATCAGCACAGCTGGTGCCCAAATATCCTGTGAAATTGTATTTAATATTCTCTCCCACTCTCTTGCTGAAGAGATGCCACCTAATGTCCTTTGTGTTTCTGTATTGCTGAAAGTCAGGCCTGCCTGTGCTCACCTTGAAGTCTCCTTCTGCTTGTCACATTCTACTCTGATGTAAGGTTTTAAAAGATCTTTTAATTCACATATGATTCCTCTGTTTTGCAACCACCATGTTGACATGTTTTAATTAGCAGTCAGTGAAACTCCTCCCCCGAACAGTGATTGTGCAACCATAACTAGACATGGAAGGCCTGTCAAGCTCAAGAGTTCTCCACAAGTTAAAGTGGTGGTGTGTGATGCTGTAATAAGAGAGATACTCTGCAAGAATTTGCTGGATAAAGTCTTTTTTCAGCCTTTCCAAAACCACAAACTCAAGAGAAAAAGTGTAAGGGATGGAATAAACAGCGGGTTCTAAGATAGTGTGAAATTAGCCAAAGGTGTAGCTTAGTCCTCATCCTCAATTCCTTTCCTCTTGTAACAGTAAAGGGGAAAACATATGGTTTGAAAGTACGGTAAGCTAAGCAGCCAAACAGGGTTATGTTAGAATGAAACAATATTCTGTTCTTACGTTTTCCTGTAGACTGTATAAAACAAATGGATGTAGCCACCGTGACATCACCCATTATATTGTGGACTAGCATTCTGAAACCTCAAGTCTGGCACACTGGCCATCGACATCTTGGTTTTTTGGACCCAGAAATGACCATGTTTGGAGGAGAGAAACGCATTGCTACATCTGACAGTCAATCATAATGTAGCCACGCTATATTTTTATACTAATGATGCGACCACAAACTCATTAGGAAAGTATTTACTGAGGTAATAAATCAAGTGAGAAGTAGGGTCATTTTGTCATAGACTTCAATACAATCTGACTTCGGTTTGTAACCAGTGCAGTCGCCTGCTCTTGGCCCCTTCTGGGAGAAAGGCTTTCTGCCTTTCTTTTTTCCCTACCATAACCAAATAGTTTCTGTACCTAAACCTTACCAAGTAGAAAGGCTTTCTGGCAGAAAGTCCTGAGGGCAAACTCCCATGTGCCTTGCATTGGCTTCACTTTGCAGCTTTCCCACTTGGTTTATCCTTATTATGCTTATAATACAAGGAACTAGCTCTACACTGCAGTGCAACCTGTTTGTTTTTGTTTTGTTTTTCATTTCCATTCTACACGGACCATCAGCTGCTGAGGATGCTGACTTAGAGTGACTGGGACATGAAGCTTTAGCCTCAGACTTCTATCACAGTACCACTGTGTAGCCATCAGGTGCATATTAAGACCCATTTTTACAATATTCTTGTTTTAAAACAAGTCAGCTGGGGACAGTGTTTTTACCAACTCATGGTGTCAACGTTAGCTCATTTAGCTAGCTAGCTAAATTATAGCTGAAAAAATTTGTCGTTTCAGCTGGCTGGATTGCCAGCAAGAAAAGGGGAAGGCTGCTTTTGTCTAGCTCTGTCTAAAACCAGTACTGTTAAAAAATATCATTAACACTTTTTTTGTGGTAAATCTGCCATGGTTACCATTGTAAACTGCCATATGAGAATGGAAAGCTCGATAGCAAGAGTAATCTTTTGTCTATAAATGGGCTTAATGAGAGTTAAGCCTATTGCATGTGTGAGTTGAATTGTCTGGCTCTTGCCAATACAGAAGTTGCCAGTCTTTTTTTAAAGAGTAGGTAGTTTCACAGACAAGGCATTTAAAGAGTAGTTATTTCTCATATACTGTATAACATGTGCGTTTGATCAGTATTTTATCCTGTGGGCAAGAGGGCTTCAACTGTATGACATCATCATTCACTAATTCAGACATTCAGTGTGACTAACCTTGAGCACAGAGAGAGCACAATAACTGCTGGGCACGTTGGTGCATTTGTGAAAGTGAACAGTGTGCGGAGTTAATACAAGTCAGTGATTCACTCTGTGTCCGACTTTCATTAGTGAAGGGAATGGAGGATCAAAGCAGAAAGGTTTTCTTTTTTCCCCCCAAGAAGATGGATGTGTGTCTTCTGTGGTGCCTTTATGACCATTGAGTGGTAAACATGTATATTTTATTTCAGCTCCTTTTCTTGATTCACCACCTCTAAAAGCCCATGTCTATTCCCGTGTTTTGCAGAACTGTTAACAGCACGCCTACAGTCTACAGAAAAACATGTGCGAGGCCATATAGACCTATAACTATCTGGAGGCAATGGGCCAGTGAGAGGGATGATTCATGTTGACAGCAGAGCTCATATCCCGATGTGTAAAAAGGATATCTGTGGAAGGGAATGTCCAAAATATGCATAATATCATTAAAAGCTGGGCGATTGCTCCGCTTAGCATGAAGCAGAGACAACACACATATTGTACAAACCTACATACGTATGTCAGCACAAAACACAGACACGTATAGCCTAGTGCACATAACTCTATCTCCTGCACACACACTATTTCCACAATTTGCAGAGCTTGCGCGGGACACCTGAATAAACTTTGCTCAAGGTTTAGGAATAATAGCTCTGTGCAATCCTAATATCTACACACACCTCCATCATTTGAATGGATTACATGAATATGCTCTTATTCAGTACGCGCAGTCAAATCAGTAGGCCTTTGTTGAAACACGAATGGCTTTTTCCCAAAGCCAGAGAAGGTCAACACATCCAGAAATCTGTTACCACTCGCTCTGCTTTTTACACCTTATTTGGTGCAGTTGAATCAAACCCTGGACTGTTTACCCTCTCGGTTTCAGCTTCGGTCAGGAGTGCAGAATGCTCCCATCAAATTAGATCTGCATGAGACAACAGCTCCGCAGCCAGCCTGACACAAGTGATTTCATGCCACTTTCAACAGAATCCTGGAGAGGGCAATTTAAGGTGAGAATCCAATCAAAAAATGCACCGTCTCTTACAAAACCCATAATAAACTTGATTTACTGATACTTTTCGGCTGCTGTAATTTTCCTACACCTCCCAGACCATCAATTTGTATTTTTTAAAGTCACAGTGAAATTAAAAATGACTGGCAAATATTAACTATTTGCATGTCCTTGACTTCAGAAAAAAAAAAAATAATAATGGTCATAATACAAAATCCATCTATTAATACAAAAGTGGATCTTTGGACCTGCAGGTTCTCAAAGTTCAATGACTTGCAACATCATATGATAGCAGTAACCTTTTCCTAAGACACCACAGATGCATCCCAGTGTTTGTGATTTTACCCTTTTGAGAAATCCATAATTTGTGACAGCTCAAGATTAATAATGTTTTGTCCAATAAACAGCTGACTTGAGCAATCGTGTGACTGATTACAAATAGCCTCCTTAAATGCCGTTGTCAGTTGTTAATGGGAAAAAGGACTGAGCCAATAATACACTGACTTGGACCAATCCAAACAAGCTAGATGAGAAGCAGTGAAGCTGCTAATGCTTGGAGTGCCCAAATTTAATTTAAGCATGAGAAGATCCAGGGATATTTTGGAAATTAAGCATATTTTGGCTCTTAACTAACTAAACTGTTTAAAAATTAAACTGATTTCCTGATGCACCTCAAGCTAACATTTGTGTAAAGCCACAGAATGAGGCTGACATGCATTTTTCATGGGGAGACTCCAGCTTTAACATGATGACATCATAGGTCTGAGATTGAGCAGTTTGTAGCCTCCAGTAAATTACTCCTTACTTACTTTTCTGCTCTCCTGGGTGAGAGCAGCTAACTGAAGAGTGATAATTGTTAATAGAATGAACAGATCTAATGGTTTCTGCTGGCAATCTGCATAACTCAGGATTCAGACCCAAAGAATTCACTGCCCACTCAGGGACACGCAGCTGCCTCAGAGGAGTTCATTTCTATGTTAGATGGACCTCTACTGACATCTAGCGGTGTTGAAAAGTAAATTCAGTTTTCATAAGCTTTCTACTTGACTTGATGAAACATTCAGGTTCTTTACCTCTGTAAAGTAGTAATATATGTAAAAGTACTCCCTTACAAGTCAAAATCTTACTGAAGTCAAGGTACAGATATTCTGTAAAATGCACCTAAAGTAACAAAAGTAAAAGTACTTGTTATGCCAAGCGGCCCCTTTAATAGTGTTATATAGATTGTAGAATTGATGGGTGAGCTGCATTTTTACTGTAGTTGGCCGAAGTGGAGCTGATTTGAACGAATACACAGTGGTGGGCTGTTAAATCTGCAAACACTTCTGTCTCATGTAGTCAATAATTGAGTCCTAAAAATCTTGTTCTGCATTAAGAATGTTTAAAACAAACAAATTTATTTAACATTCTACAAACATGCAGACACACTGGAATCATATAGTCTAAAAGTCAATTTTATAAATTTCTTTAAACATATTATTTTGCAAAAATAAAAAACATTTAATAGGAACATAAAAAATGAATGTTGATGACAAGTTTTAACATTAAAAAAATATTCTGCAAAATAACTATAGCAAGTATAGGTGTCTGATAAATGTAATGAAGTAAAAGTACAATACTTACCCCTCAAATGTAGTGGAGTAGAAGTATAAAGTTGCATAAGATGAAAACATTCAAGTACGAGTACTGTTTTGAGGTAGTTTTCCGTTACATAAGTAAAAGTACCTGGTTATGTTTCACCAGTGTAAAGCTGAAAGCAATTGTGAGAGCATAAAAGGCCACTTAACTATCAGAGACACATTAAATGAATATCAGACTCACTATAAGCAAATACTCAATATTACCGGATCAAGATTTTAAAAATGTAATAGTGAACAGCCCTAATCTTGACTGAGCGACGTGACTTTCCCACAAGAAATGTTAATGTCACTTTACAGACAGGAATGTCAGCCTAAGGAAAGTTTCCCATGTTCACATTTCTAATTTTGTAATTTGTTTTCACTTGTGCTATGCAGTCTTGTCTTTTTCTTTTCTGTATCACAATGACATGCTCTGTCAACAAACAGTAAAAACAAATCTGTGAATCCTGTCTAATCTCTTGCAATTCATCTTTGTACTGTTGAAATTGATATAGGCCTTTGCCATACGGAAAAAGTGCAGCCTTGTGCATTTTCCATCATTGTCATCCAAACCTTAGTATAGTTTACATCTGAAAACACAGAGTATGCTGTTATATTACCAACGTGGCTAAGTATTTTGACTGTCTTGTTTGTAAACAGTGACACAAGGACTTGATGGCACTGACATGTTCACTGACAAAAACATTTACTTTTAAGCATATTAAGCAAGTTAAGAGCTTTTGCGGGTGATCCACTGTGTAGTGCTGTTTGTACGATCTGTTTCGAGAAATGCACTCACTGGTTTGCAAATGTTAAGGATGATTCGTGCAATGTATCAAAGTGAGAAAAACTGTAAACAGAAACAAGACATTTGGGGCCCCTTGACTTTTGTACCTGTACAGTACATCCATAGATGACACATAGATTTACCTTCATTTAAACCTAATCCGGTTCAGTAATCTAAATTTTGGGTTTTCTACTATATTTTATGCTTTTGTCTTCCTAATATAATATGTATTAAAATGTATAAAACATTTTAATGCATAAAAATACTAATATTGTACTAAAAGCAATAAAATAAAGTAAAAGAAGAATTAAAACAAGTCTTCCAATAATTATCATAGAAATGTAAAAAACAAAATTAAAGTAACCATTAGTAGTAAGTTTCCATTGTTAAACCTGTCAAAATATAGGTCATTATCAGTCTATTATTTAGCAATAATGTAAGGGGTGTTACTGGACAGACAAACTTGCGTGCTAAACAATCCCTCCTCAAACGACAGGATTTAATGAGGACTTACCAAATAACTCTTGATACAGTAGCCTAAAGTAGGTAAGCTTCACACATTTATAAGGGTCAATATCACTGTATCACTGAGTGTGTTTTGGTGTCCTGTGCATAAATCATTAATTATCCATGTTAATTTAACACAAAAATTACTTTGGAAGTTTTTTTTATATTGGGCTATGTTATATGTTCATAAAAAAGCTTTACCTGTCTCTTCGGATACATTTCCTAGATTTTGTTTAGTTTTGTAAATGAGGATGTGTAGTATTTTGCTCTCCCATGCATAGCTTACTGACTTTCAATAAGAGTAATATATAGTCAAATCATAATATATTTAAATTTTGTTTTCATAGTAACATTTTGTTTTATAAGAGATTACTTAACTTGACTGCATTGATGATTTGGTAATAAATTACATATTTTATAAGAGTTTTTCCAGTGTCCCTTAAAAGGTTGTCCACCCTGTCATATTGGGTATTCCGTCACGGTTTTTTTGTCTCTTTCTTCAGTTGTGGTAAAGTCAGTGGCTGAGCTGGGAGATTTTCTGACTTTTCAGTTGACAAATATACTTTGTATGAGTTTGCTTACTTGTTTTGCCAAAGCTTAACATGTCCACCCTGCCAGAAGTGATTAGAATACAAGATGTTCAAAGTATGTTTGTTTAACTAAACCAAATTATCTTCTACAACCACACTAGCTAAGTTAGGTCACAATTTGTTGTATGTTAAAATTGTAACTGAAGCTTAAAATGTCCACCCTATCCTGTCCCAAAATGTCCACCCTGTCATTGTCCCTGTTTAATTTTCATATTATGTCATGCTTTGTGTGTTCTGCTTTGTGTGTCCACCCTGCCATGTGCTGGTCCACCCTGTCATCTTAAAAATAAATAATTATTAATAATAATAATTAAAATAATAATTCAATCATACCATATATTATCCATTGTGTTGATAGTTTTTCTCCGTTGCTTTGGTGCATTTCTCAGATCAGAATTAAAATTCTTGAAACTGCTTGTTCAACCTCTACATCATCTCATCACTTGCTCACATCATAAGAACAATTTCTCATTCTTATTAACAAATTGCAAATTCTTTGACACACTGATGCAAATGATTATGTCCAGTTGTCTGCTGTTTCCTACATTATCAATTGGTTATGTCATGCTGATCACAACGTATTATACCAGTCTCTGTTGAATAGTCTTACCCACCAAAACATCTAGGCACAAGTTCATTGCATAAGTCACTACATGCAAAATGGCTGAACACGTTGTCAAAATTAAAGTTAAATAAAGTCTAACTTTATTGTCACTCTCCACATTCAAGTATTTGGCTGAACAAAATGTTGTTTCGCACAGACCATGGTGCATAAACAAAATAAGAATAGACAACAACAAATCACAACATACTACAGTAGCACAGTCCTCAGACCATTCACCTGATACACACAATACCATACACAGTGAACAGTAACAATACACAGTGAGCCATCAATAGTGCAATGTATAAAATACGCCAGTAGATGTATATGTGTTTGTCTATATATATAAATACAAAGAGAGAGAGAGAGAGAGATAGTCTATATCTGTCAATCATATTTTCTATAGACGTCTATTAGAATTTTTTTTTGTAAATGTGTCCTTATTGTAATTGATGAAGATATATGTTGTGATGTGGATGAGAATCTGTGACCTGACAGGCAGGAACATCAGCCTAAGGACTGTTTCACATGCTTACATTTCTAATTTTATAATTTCTACCGTCGTGCTATCCAGCCAGTCCTTTCTTTTTCTTTTCTGTATCACAATGATATGGTCTGTCAACAAATTATAGTACGAACAGTAAAAATGTAACTGAATCCTGTCCAATCTCTTGCAATGTATAACTTTATACTGTTGAAATTGATCTGACTAATTGAAAAAGTGTAACTCTGTGCATTTTCAATCATTGTCATCAAAACATTAGCCATAGTTTACATCAGAAAAAACTTACAGAATACACTGTTATATCGATAACATGACTAAACATTTTGACTATCTTGTTCGTAAACAACGACACAAGGACTTCCGATGCAATGACATGTTCAATGACATAAAGATTTGCTTTTGAGAGCTAGACTAGAGATAGAAGGATTTTGAGAAAGTTATGGGCTTTTGCAGGTAATCCACTGTGTTGTGCTGTTTGTTCGATCTGTTTCAAGAAATGCACTTAATGTTTTGCAAATGTTAGGGATGATTCGAGAAATGTATCAAAGCCAGTGAGAAAAACTGTAATAGCTAAATTGGAGATAGGCTAAATAAAAAACTGCATGCAAATATCACAATATCACAGTTTTCTCCAGATAACAAAAAATACATGTGCAAATTGTATGAGTTTCTTTAAAAACATTTAAAATTATTTTGAGCATTGTTTTAATTTGAAAGAAAACAAATTACCCTGTTTAAAGGACATCATACCTTTCAGAAAATATAATTTGCATCTTAATAATGCAATAAAAATGTATTTCCCAGTAATGTAATATGTCCATAACAAGGTGGACTTTTCTTATGGTTTATACTCCAAATATAAACCCATAATTAACAACATTAGCAATATATTTGGGATATTTTTGAAACAACAAAAAGACTCGTTTTGTGTATGTGAAACGTACTCATTAAAAATTATGGTTTGAAATAGCCTACAACAAAACGAGTACGTTACGTACGGGGGGGGGATACACGGCACTTCCGGATCTGGCGGTGCGGAGGAGAGGCGTCGTTGTAGACGCAGCATCCAGAGGTACAAAGAAGACGGCGACAATGGCCGATATATCACTGTATCTCACTAACGTTAATGTGTCGATAGGACAGACCATGGATGTGGAGCAGGTCGGTAAACAGCTTTCTCTTTAACAGTCACCACATTTTCTCGTTAGCGTTTTGTTTACACACCGTGGCTAATAATGTCTGTGCGGTTAGTAATGATATTACACTAGGATTGGGAACACTGTCATGCCAAGCCTTGAAAAACCGTTTTATCCCACCTTGATGATGCATTGACTAACTGACTCATTTATAAATTTCACAGCCCCATAATAAGGCACGCTGTCTACCTTTTTTTTTTTTGTGGTGTCTTCCCAGAGTCAGAGCCCTCACCCCTGTAAAGACTTTGAGAGTGTGGAGCTGGGGGAGCTGGACAAGAGAGAGGAACAGCAGCAGAGGGAGAAGGTTCCTCGCAGGATTATCCATTTCTCCAGCGGGGAGACCATGGAGGAGTACAGCACCGACGAGGAGGAGGGAGAGGAAAAGGAGCCAGAGAGGAAAGACCTGCTGTCCTCCCCAGTCGATGCGGTGAGGGTGAGGAACGGTGAAGGGACGGGGGAATTTGTGCGTGTGGGTAGAAGAAGCTAAACGAGGACAAGGGAAATGATGGGGGGAAGGCAGTTCGTGTGAGAGAGACAAGGACTGTGTGTTTTCTGCAAAATATTCAAATAAGGAGCCTGTCCATTACACAAAAATGTCCTCTTGACTGTGCCTTTGTGTGTTTCAGTCAAAGTTGACCTGGGGTCCATACTTCTGGTTTCACATGTGGAGAGCTGCCACGTCCACCATCTCAGGTTTGTTCATCATCATCTACAACCTGAGGGCCCTTGGGGCCTGCATCATGAAGCAAGATGATCTGCCTTTGAGTTTTCTGGTATAATGGTTATGCTGCACAGAGGATCAGATCTAAACTCGTCAACAGCAATACTGACCAATCAGCTCAGTGTATCGAGTCGCCATTCCTACAGGATCCCAACATGGACAAAATGATTGAGTTTACAATAGAGCTGTAAAGGCATTTTATGAACCAGGAGAATCATTTTACCGCAAGATATAATTTTTTTTTACATAATCATGTGTCTACACTGGTTTTAAAACAGGGCTTCTAACAAACAGAGATTGTAGTTTAACACACTAACAGTCTTAAGAATGGGGTTTATAGCTGCATATTAATTGCACACATTAGTGCAGACAGGCATACACAGGGAAATGCAATGACAGAAACACAGACAAATAACAATAATGATGAACAATACCCATGACTCAGAGTCAAGGGGTATTTTCAGCTAGTCCACAAACAAAATAAAAAGGCTGCCAATTGCACACACTTTTGTGTACACTGATAAACAGCTCAGCATGTTATAAATGCAACATTTTAGTCAAGGCTATTTACCTCAGTATTTTCCTCTCTGATGAAAGACCATTACTTGATTTTTAAGTGTGTCACATATTCATGTTAGTTTACTCATCGTGAGATTAAATAAAACAAAACAAAATGTCGCTATGTAAAATAAATGTGTTCTCACTTTATTTTCCATTCTCCTGTGCCGACCCTAGCCTATGTTTGCTTTTGATTTATATAAGTCAGAAGTCGCACACCTCTGGGGCAACTAGGGGTTAAGTGTCTTGCTCAGGGACACAACGGTGGATGTGTCACAGTGGGTATCGAACCTGGGTTGCTCACTGATCCACTGCACCATCGCCACCCCTATATAAGAGGTCCCGCAATTTGTTATAGCCCTAACCTAATTTTTAATGGTTTGATTTAGTTCCGTATGCTTCTACTCACTATTTTGCATTGTGATAATATATTTTATATCACTACTTTCGTCACACTGTGCTGCAGCGGTGATCTCCTTTCCCCACGAGTATCATCACCGTTTCATCCCGTTTGATATGAAGTTCTCCGCTCATGGCTCGGATGACGTTGCATGTGATTGGCTTGTAAATGAGAGATCCACTCAGAGTTAACTGAGCCAGTTCATAACCAGCGCCGTGGTGCGTGTTATCCAGGATCACCACTGTTAGCCTCAGGGGATGCCAGTTAGCTCAGAAACAGCCAGACCTAAGTTGAATTTGCTTTGTGATACAGACCCCTAGTTTATGAACATTTTTACACACGTTTTGTAGTTTAACATCAACGCTCAGACTCATTTGTTGGGGAGAATTAATGCAGACTTGTATTTTATTATCTCAGGATTGAATTGCTCCTTATTCTTTTCCAGCCTGTGACTACCTTGGGGAGAGGATGGCCTCCCTGTTCGGGATAACATCCGCCAAATATCAGTACGCTATAGATGAATACTACAGGATGAAGAAAGAGGTATGTTTCACTGAGGTTGTGTAGTTATTGTGATTGTGTATTTGGTTCCCTCAGCTTATGTAATTCCCTCCGGTGTATGTGTGACAGAGGGAGGAAGAGAAAGAGGAAAACTGCCTGTCAGAAGAAGCAGAACGATCCTTTGACCAGCTACGGTCTCAGGAAGATGTGGACGAACCGATCACCATGGCAGACCATCCAGAGGTGGCCACGGCTCAGCCTGACGTGTCCTATCAGATTGAGAATGAAAGCCAGGCACCCTCGAGCACCATCAGAGTCCCTGCTATTGTCACTGCAACCTAACCATCCATTGAAGTGGACACCTGTGCTTTAAATGTCTGTTTGATTGTTTCCAGAAGGAACATTGTCTTGTTTCACCAAGCACCGTTTGGTTTGTGTATGACACAGCTTTAGATGGGCAGTGCTGCTGTATTGTGGTTGTTTGGCAAGGATAGTAGCGGAGGAGCTGCTCCTCTGGCTACTAAGTGTCCCTTTGCAACAGTGTAGCAACTGATAAAAGTCACAGCTGGATAATGGAGCAACAGAATTGGATCTTTGGAGACACTAAAATATGTCACATTAGAAGTGAGTTATGACAAAGCATGCAGTGTGAGTCAGAACATAACATGGAACATTATGTGCCAATTTTTCTGCTAAACCATAGTTTTTCTCATATTGTTAGCTTCTCATTTTATCAGTTGCTACTGCAGCCTCCCAAATTTGAAAGTTTGCTGTGGAGCGGAGGTTAAATGCTCTCCCGTGCCTCTGATGGACCGGACACTGTGCCTAAATCACCAATACAGCCATGCCAGTGACAGATCTGGGACGAATAAACTGTCTGATCTAAAGTGTTTGAAGACGTAAAATTGCTTTTAATTGAGCGAGTTTTTCAAATAATTGATGCATATACAACAGCGGTTTTGTCCAGATCTGGCCAAACAGGTGCATTCTTGATACACCTGGCTGCACCAACGAGCTGGCCATTTTAACACCCCCTCACCTGTTTATTTGCCTCCTGTGCTTTTGTATTAATGCGTATTAAGCTTGTATTGCACTTCACAGTCTGTGTGGAAGCACTTAGCAGATTTAGCCTTGGTTATCAAATCATCCTTTGACCACAAGACTGACTGACATTTTGTTTTAAAAAAACACTAGAAACGGGTTTCTGTGTTCTATGTTGCTCGTATTATCTGCCTTATCTACTACAGCATAGTAGATATGGGGTACATACCTTTGATAATGGCAGGGAGCATTGGTACACTATCTGTACAAAGATATGCAAACCTACATTTTTAACTGTTGATATTATGTGTTTATTTTACTGAACAGATGAAGCAATTAATTTAACAATTTTTTCTATTGATTTAGTAAGTAAACACTAATGAACTGTTAATAAAATCAGAGTTATTGTCTGACTTTTATACATGTCTCTTTGTCCCTTTGTCAAAATATTGTTTTATGGTCAGTTTTATCAACTTTTCGAAATAGGTTAGCCCTAAACCTAACACGTTGAACTGTTCCAGATGGCAAATCTTGATTATTTCCTTGAATCAATGTTGGCAGTTCTGCCGTCTTGTCTGCTCGTGGGATGACTCTTAGTGGTGCTGCAGTGTGAGTGATGTCAGGGATCGTCTTTGTCACTGGTAACAAAGAGCCAGTGTTGTTCTGGACGCAGGCTGCTCTGAGGTCAGAGACCCTGTCCACTCGCGGCACAATGTGTCCATTCTCAGGTCAGAGTGGGTTACTGTGGTCCAGAACTACATACACAACAGTCAAGCATGCCACACAACATACAAAGAAGTAGCTGGTAGGTTTGATAGTGGATTGCTTATCAGAATCAGAGACACTGGCAATGATGAATAGTTTTTTTCTTTCATAGAACACATCTCCCTACAATGCTTGCATTGTATTGTGACGTTGGTTGTGTAAAAGGTTTGTATACTGCAAAAATCTGATTATAAGTCATTTCTTTCAACAAAATTATAAATCTGTCAAGTGCTCTCAAGAATCTGTTCTTAATTGACTTGCCTGGTAAAATAAATATCAAATGGGAAAAGAAAAAGAAATTTGGCAGATTGCTGCACGAGACTCTAGAAAAATCAGTACTGTAAAAAGTTGTTTGTGTTGAAAACAGATTTAAATGATGTCGTTGCATTGCAGAATTCTTTTCAGTTTTAAATGAATAGTGTCACATCTTGGGAAATATGCTCATTCGCCTACTTGCTGCGAGTTCCAAGCTCTAATCAGGATAGTCAATACAAAGCTAGCCTGACTCAATTCCACCTCCGCCCACCTCATTAATTAACAGTATCTTGTTTTTTTTTATGTAAAAACAAGTTTCTGCTGTTTTCAGATGAGTAAATGCATACTATTTTTAAGACAGGAACCATTACAAAGGCAACCAACATAGACTCTAGGACGTTATTGCTCACAGCAAAGAAACTGTCCGGTTTTGTGTTTGTTCCTGATTACCAGAATTTGGCAAGTAATTTAGTTTGTTGTCCCAAATTATTGTTTTCTCGTTTTCTACAAGACTAAAACTCACTCACACTCTACCACAAAGGGTTTTTTGTAATATTTAAAAAAACAATTCGCCAGTATTTTAGTAGTTAATGAAAATTTAGTTATACTGAAAATGTTGACAATCATTCCTCAGAACGGTGACAGGAATGCTAAGTTTCCCTTTTAGCATAATTAAGAAAGCATGCAGTGTCTGGCCTGCTGGTCATTTATACAGTCTGGGTAATTATATATTTGGACACTTTGTATCTTTCAAATTATGCAAACTCGCAAACAAATGATGAAAGCAAAATAGCTGGTGTTGGTGGATGATGCCGCTAACATGTTGTACCCCATCATTATGGCGGTGCCATGATGAGACAGCTCATCTCTAATAGTCACATAGTGATCCATGCCACAGACAGGCCACACACACACGGCAGCCTCACACACCATCCAGAGAGACAGGCAGTACCGCACACTGACAGCCTGCACATCCGAGTACGCAGAGGCATGAAACTCTGCAGATCATTTGTCACGCTGGTATACATCATTCAAAACCACAAAATCATGGCAGATTTTGTTTCCTGTCTGACATATCACAGATACATTTTTTGCTAGTAGTTGCTCAGTATCAATTGAGACGTGAGTCAGTGGTCTTACAAATGTGTTAGAATTAAAAAAAGACTTGTTGGATCCTTCAAAAAGATCCTGGCTGTTTTTATCTTTATTAAATATTTAAATGGTTTTTAGTCAGTCAAGAACACACTTAAAACCTCCAGCGGGGTTTTTCTTTCTGATAGCATAAATTGTGGATTCTTCAAGAGTTGTTCACAAAATCTCATAAAATGAATGTCTCAGTTAACACTGATGGCATTTGGTTGGATTGAATACTTTGGTTATTGTTAAAGTATTTATCAATAGGTAAGGTAAACTGACCATTTCTTGAGCTAAGGTTGTTCATCTGAAAAGAAAAAAAAAAAAACAAAAGCAAAAAAGCAGTAAAAAGTAAGTAAAAAAGTCAACTGCTACATTAATGATTTCTGTATAAAATGTGTCTAAATCTGTGTGTGGAACAGATCATACAGAAACACAGAAGATCAATTAGGCATACCATTAGGCCAAATTAATTGGTGGCTACAGATATTTATTTACACATCTTCATAAATGGTTTTGTTTGACGTATTGGTGAGAAGGCCCATCAAGTTATTTTTGTCTTTTGAAGCATGGAGTGGTCTGAGTGTGGCTCAGTTAACACGTTCTACAATTTGCACTCCATCACTACAGTGTTTTTTTGTTTTTCTCTCTCGGTCTCCCTCCCTCTCTCTCTAGGCTGTATAAGTAAACTGATGCCCCAAGCATTTACTGCCTGCCAGCTCTGTATCATGGACCAAATCTAACCCAAATCTGAGCAGCCATTTTATGTTGATTTCAGCTGTGTCAGCCCAAAAATAATTGGCTGTGTCAATACATGTATGCAGGGTTAATTATTTACAAAAGAGGAAAGGGTTTGAAGCATGATTAACTTTGTAATTAGTAGGTGTAGAAAAATGGAAGGGCTGCTTGTGCCCCAAATGTACCCATATAGTACCTACGCATTTACAGATACGCTACTGTTCAGTCTGTACAAGCAGGAATTTATATTTTTATCAGACTATCTAGACATTTATTTTAGCTAGCACATAATGTTTTTGTTGATGATGAGTGAGGGAGTGATTGTTTTCTTCTTTTATTAAGTTACTCTGCAGAGTTAGGTAACAGGCAACATTCTGCTGTCCCTAGTCTCTCCACTAGAGGGTAGTACTGCATTTAACAGGAGAGACTATCTGGGGTTACCATGGGCCAGTAGCACTATTCGAGTTCAAACACTGTATGTAAATAAACACATTTTGAAGTGAGTTGATTTCAGGAAAAAATTTTCAAATTGCATTGAAATTGTAATTGGCAGTGTGAATGGAAAACACATTGTGTTAAAAATTATACTGATAAAATAGCAATATAATATTTGTTGGCAAGCAGATTCCAACTTTAAATTTAGATTCTGATGAAAAGCAGTTTTGACTGTCTATCATTGGTCTGTATAACCAACAGTCTGTGTGAAAGAGAGGAAACTGGCACTAAACATCTGAGCAGCTTCCCTCTGGGAGACATGAGACACACGGTAGTCATCAGGCAATCAGTGATTAAGAGGGAAAATCCAGAGTTGAGAATTCACAATGCCAATCCTTGTGACTTAGTGCTTACTGGTGCAGACATGAATGCGTGCACATGCACACACGCTTGTGTGGCCGCATATGATCATAAGGGTCCGTTCCAAACTGTGCTTCAGCTTTTCGTGTGCCAATCCCCCACCTGTGTGTCCACACGCCAGCCTCCAGTTATCTACTGCTTCAAACATAGCTGACATTTTTGTGGGCTTTGAGTGGTGGGGGTGGAGGTAGAAAGTATTTAGTGTTCTGGGGAGACCAGTCTAGCAAGCATTTTCACTTCTGATTTACTCAGAGGTCGGACATGAGTCTAACCACAAGTCCTAAAAATGTATGCACACCACACCTCACTGCCATATGTGATACATGTGATACATCAACTGTATTATTGTCAGGTCACACATGCAGCTTTACATAAGGGACAGGCAGGTTAGTGGCATATTACACCTCTACAGTCTCATTACATCGAGATGTAGACACTTTTTAAAACATCAGCACAGCTGCTCCTCAGAGGTACAAGAGACGTATGTATATAAATGGAAACAGAGACAGAGGTGAGGGGTAAAGACACGGAAGGACAGTGAGACATATAGAAAGACAGAAGGAGGGAGGTTGATGAGAACAGCAGCAGCCTCTTTGATGTGGGCCTCAACGGGGCCCTGTGTGTCTAAGACGAGGCAGGCCTACTGAGGGAAGGGGATTTCCAAGCACTGTTTGGTCTCCTGTCTCACCCTCTTAGCCTTTGCTTCCTTCGTTTGCTACAGCTTAAAAACACAGAGAGTCTGTTTACAATGAGAAAAAGACTCTAGGGCCAAAACTGTCACTCTGGAATGACAGGCATTGACATTTTTGTGATAAGACACTGTTTTATTACCACATCCACACAAGTGGAGTAGAATATGTCAGATGGTATTTTTTGGATTGCTTTGCTGTGGAGCATCAAGTTCCTTTTCTTCAGGTTTGCATGCTACATGACAATAGTGTGATATTTTTAGAGTTTTTGATATGCTTATACATCTCCTCAGTGAAACATTAGCATCCTTGGTTGCATTAAAATCATATTGCATGCACAGTTTGCAAGCTACACAGTATCGAGGTCTTCAAATACACTCACTCTACTTTTACTTTCCCTCAAACTCACTCAAATGTATTTATTTTTATACAAATAGAAAACACCCTATATGTTTGATTAGGATCTCTGTTACATTACTGCAAAAGCTCCACTGCATATCTTCTCACACTTGTTGCAGTTCACACCATGCTCATTCTGTCTGTCTGCACATTGTGCCCTTTACACATCCAAATGCAGAATGCACTTGACTGTCAAAGTACACACACACACACACACACACACACACACACTAGGTTGTGGAAAGTCCCTGGCACTGGCTGCCTTCTATCTCAGATGCAGGTTTGCTAGTACAGGTGGCTGGTACAATGACAACAAGGCAAAGACAATATGACCTGTGAACCTACACCACCTATACTGTACAAGCTGCTCATGCATTCATTGACCTGCTCTTTGTTTGTGGAGAAAAAGAAAGCTGAAGAATTGAATGCAGATGAAAAAGGGGGCTTTCAGGGCCTGAAATTAACATCAGCCACTGGCCAACTCTGGCTGGCCTCAAGTTTATATTCGGGCTTTGCAAGGTTTTCCAATGTGTTTTCAACCATTCTCTTCCAATACTGCAGAACTAAAGAATAAAAACTACTTTGGATGAAAAGTCAAGTGCAATTTGTAAAGCTCTAGAAAACTTTTGTCTATGTCTTACCTCATAGTTTTGGCCAATGAGAGCCACAGTGTAGTTAGGAATTTCAAATATCTTATATCTTGGTGAAATACTCTCTCTTTTCATGATTTACAGATTTATAAGAAATTCTTCAGAATCCCAACTTTAGCCATTAACAGATCCTTTCAAATGACATCAGCTCTTGACACTCTGAGCAACCTGTCTCTGTTTACATGTTTTGTTTTTGCTGTTTTCTGTCAAACGCTGTATATTGTTAGTTAAGTGTTCACTTTTTTGCGGATGTAGTTTAGCCCTGTAGTCTAACTTGTATTGTTCTCTGATTGTCTTGTCTTTATGCCTTTTTTATCATTATTTGTCCACACTGTGTGGGACAGCAGGAAACCGGTGGACCTGACTGAGTTATCAACCTGAAAACAGGCTCAGGCCCACAGCTGGTGGTGCTGTTCCTGCAAAAAAAAAAATACAAATGAAAATTAAGTTGTGTCTATGAGAAATGCACACTGTATGTGGACTTTGTGTATTCATTTTATTGAGTTATGATGTCCTTTTTAAGTAGAAGTGCACTTATTTGCAGAAAATTGTAAAATTTCCTTGCAGAAAAACATGTCCGCAAGATAAATGGAAAGTATGAGTCAGTTCAGTTCCTTGATCAATAGAAGCACCTGACAGTATCTCATCCTTATCAGTGTTTTTGCTGTGATTGTCAAGCACATTATGACTCAAGCCCCCGTCAACATCAACCGGTGGACACAGTGTGTCCTCGATCACAATCTCTAAATTTCGCCTCATCTGGACACGAGTCACGATTGATGTTTTAGCAGTTTGTGAAAAGTCCCAGTGCGAAACTGACCTGATTTGTTTTGTAATACATATATCAGTAACTGACAGATAATCACCACCATCCACACAATCATCCAGAAATAAAAATAATTTACTGTAAATTGGGGGCCCAGAGGGATGGCCAGAGGTGGCACAGGCAGATGAAAAACCACCACAATGAAACGCAAAACTGGACACAAAACAAGGAGCAAACATAAAAAAAAGTACAAAAAAAGTACAGACATGTAAAACAACTGCAAAGAGATGCAAAACAACTACAAATGACCTATGTGACCTATTTGTGTCTCTTTCAGTCTGGTATGTAGGAGGCTGGGGGGCAACCTCCTACATGGGGGGCAAGAACCAGGGCATTAAACCTTAATCTTAACATATTTCTACTCATTAGACAAATGTCCTCCCATTCAAATATTTAGTTGATGGATTTAAAAGTAAAAAAAAATATAAAGAGTTGTCAAAAGTTGTAGGTATATTATACTGTATGTAATTAGGTAATAATCAGAATCAGAAAATTCTTTGTTGCCAAGTAGTTTTCACACGTACGAGGATAAGGTGCTACACGCAGGCAAACATACAGTTGACATAAATACATGTAGAAATATATAAATATGGAATAGACTGACAAAATATAAAATATAGAAGACTAACAATTAACACTTAACAACAAACAACAAATATGTGCAATATACCAGGTATGTGCATTGATGTGAAACTAACTAATGTTTGCTGTCACAAATTGTGCACCTTTGACTCCCTAGATTAAATGTAATTTCCATTTGGAACAAGTTGCAGGGAGTCTGATTATTTTGGCATTAGTTTGAGAACCCTTGACTGGGTGTTTTGTTTTGCAGGGTGGAGGCCTGCTCCCTTTTTCAGAATGGCTTATGTAACTGTTGGTCAGAGCAGAACGGTAGTGAAACATCCTCTGCAGAATAATGTGCCTGCATGGGTGGAGTGTGATCCTGCAAAGGACACTGAGGTCCAGATGTACACTTTAGGTACTTTCCTCTGTAAAGAGCAGCACCCATGTGTCTGTCACCCATGTTCTCAGATCTGTTACACAGTGAGGGGTGTGAACAGGAGTTTGAAACAAAGAAGCGGTAAGAACCTGGTCAGTGACAAATTGCTCAACTTGTGGTAGTCTGCTGCTGGTGACAAAAATTACAGAACAGGGACTCTATGTACTGTACCTTGTGACATTGTATTATCTATAGTATTTCAGGGAGCACAAAGGCAAACCGGAGTTATCATCTGCTTTAAATTTGTCCTCATGTAATGGTAATGGCCACCAATTTGCATTTGGCCCTCCTCAGGCAAATCAGTAAATTTTTGTAAATGCTAGAATGTAAAAAGTAGAAAAGACATTAGGTAGACAGATCTGGTTGCATGGAGTCCTGGAGTCCAGTCCAATCCAGAGTTGCACTGCAGGTGGCAACTAACCTTAGACCAGAACAAATGTAAAGCACCGTGGACCTAAGCTAATTATTTCCCCCCTTTTATTACACAATAACATGTTAGACATCACAGAAGTTGATTGCTTAATAGCATTACTCTCCTTTAGCTGTGTTTTTGGTTTCTACCAACTACTGAGGTTAATTTCTGGCTCTTTGCTGTTTGGTGCTGGACAGGTAGCGTACAGCTGGTTTATAGAGGTATTTTGTAGGTAGGCTGCCTGCTGCTGGAATCAATGCTAATGAGAACGGTGAGAGTAAACCAAGACAATAAAGTTGCAGGCTGAAAAACCAAAACAATGAGCTAAAGGACCTTAAAACACTGCAAAGCTGGGTCATAATTCTCTGTCTTGTCTTCACTATTAGCAAACCCTTTCACATTACACATAGTCATCTGGACAGTTTTTAATGTAAAAATATTGATCAGCGCAGCTTTAGACACAATGCAGACACAAGACGTAATGCTAATACCAGGAGCATAAATGGGCCAGTAAGCCAGACAGATCCTGTGTAATCTGTCCCTAAATATACTGTTTAAGCCTCTGGACTGAGGCTCTACTAATGCAGAAGGCACAGCACAAAAACCCATCTGTAACATGAAGACTTTTTATTTCTATAGTTAGACAGTTAGACTAATACTGAAAGGAGAACACAATCCTTGATATTTATAGTGGAGTTTGTTATCTGCATTCTAAAGAAAGCCGTTGTCTCAGTTGTCCCTCTTAAGAAAATTGTAAATGTTTATAAAGCATGTGTGTATTTGTATTAAATATGACCTCTCTTCACATCCTATTTCCTGAATATGACAACACTGGGTGTGTCCAGTCATCAATGACCTGCAAAAAGGGAGTATCAGGAGCAAAAGCTCATGTAAATAGTGAGCGTGTGAGTCTTCAGGGAGTGGTAATATCATACGACATCACCTGCATAAACACACACACACATTACAGAACATGATTTCATGGAACGGATAATGCAGGTCCAGCCTGTACGTGTTACTTGATGCTTTTGATGTTATAGAACTGATTCCGTTCCTGGAGAAAAGACTGAATGTGAAGAACGCTGTGTCCCAGAGGAGGTTGCGCATTGAAGTGCATCTCAGTGTCAGTCAGAACATCTTGTCCCGAATCTTGAAATACTAGTACAAGGAAATCTCCCGACATCCTGGAGGAGAGGAAACTCCCTGCTTTTGTTGTGCTCTGGCCAGCCCACGCAGCAAAACAATAGATATTTTTAGCCCTTTGTTAAATTTAACCCACTTACCAGAGCTGTTAAAATGAAATTGCTATTTACATTTTTGGATGCCTTTTTGGCAAGCAGGAGCCTGTCTCCTGGTCGCTGCTTTGATAAAGCACTTGAGGACATGTGTGGTGAGGTGCATTCAAAGCCCACAATACCAGATACAACCTCATAGCTAAGTGCTTGTTATGTCTGTGCCTCATACACAGTACTGTATATGTATTTAAGACTTGGCTCTTTTATCTTCCCTTTAAATTTCCCCCACACAAAGGATCCCACGCCTTCTGGAGTCGCTACCAGACCAGCCTGTTTGTCTGTCTGTGGGGAAAAAAGTTCATGACACACAGAGGGAAATATGAGAGAAGGAACAGAGGGAGGCTGTCAAGCAACTCATTGTCCCGAGTTGAAGATTCAGCAGGACAAAATATATGGAGACACGCAGTGAAAGAGGAATTCCCCCAGTAAGTTCAAACGATTGCAGATGTGCGCCTGGTCGGCTGCTACTGCACACATCTGGGCCCGAAAGCTTCCCCGCACGCCTCCTCTTCCATCCTGTGAGCCGTGTCTCGTCTTTATAACACTGCCCTCTGCTCTACCCTGGAAAAGCAATCAGGCAGAACACATGGCTGGTGTAAACTACTCACCGGGCAGCCAGTACACCAGCTGCAGGGGATTCAGAGCAGAGTGTGTGTGTATCATTGGAGGCCTGAAAAGACCATTATCTTGGCAGTTGGGAGGAGAGATTTGGCGGAGGGAAAGTTTGGGGGATTTCAGAAGGGAGAGATGCAGCATCCCTGTAAAAGTGCTACTGGAAGTTAGCAGTAGTCTGCCAGTTCTGCAAAAATGCACTTTTAACAGTACTGCGGGGTCTGCACATTGTTCAAGCTTCATTTTCATTTCTTGAAACTACTTCTCATAAATAAAGCAGCTTTCCAGCTTTAAATGTGCAGTTTTATTTTGAAATGAACAATGCCCTTTCATGAAGCTAACTCCAAATTAGGTTAAAATAAGTTTAGAAAAGAGGCCTGAATGAGTAGGCATGCATGTCTGGGCGGTCTGCTGTTAACTGTGGAGTACAGCATGTCCTCTTGAACAGGGAACATTTCAAGCTACTACTAATGATTCATAATTGACCTACAAAAGCTCTCGCACACAAACAAGAGGCATTTTTTTAACCGTCTCACCTGGCACACACTTGCTGTTCACCTACTTAAAAGGAGACACCTGGGGCGGTCTGGCTTGTTTATGCACACTCAGAGACAACAGGCTCTTTACCTAGGCTACATGCGTACAGCGTGTACGCATGTGCCAATTTCCACTAGCGGGAAATTCCCAGCAAAATTTCCACTCTAGCAGTCCTCTGTGAGCACATTCCTGCCTTTTTCATAACATCTCACTGCTGAAATGAAAGTCAAATTTACAGTTGTGGGACAGTTTTGAAGATCCAGCATACCCTCAAGCTAGCAATAAATTTTCCTACTCTGACAGTATTGTATGTAAGCTTAAATCCCTGCTAGATTTCCTGGATGCAGTTCACTTTGGGAATGCAAGAGAGAACAGGCAGAGTAGACAGGAGGAGGACGATGACACCAAAGGATTTAAGAGGATACTTTAGGTGCTAGAAATGTTAAATACAGTGAGGTATTTCCCATCAATCAATTGGATTCCATCTCTAAATAGAGTTTATGTTTTGCTTGAACACAAAATAGCATCATGACTAACCATCTAATACGCTTAAGTCGTTTTTGGGAAAAGTTTTCTCATTCCAAATTCCCCCAGCATTCCCTGAAGTGACTTCACCACTGAATATAGTTATTTATTTCTAATCCTGTTTGACTATCTAACATAACCAAATAAAATTGATGAGAGCATGTTTTCCATTTGTGGACAATGTGGACACTGAATCAGCGAATGCATAAGTGTGTGAAAGGGGGATTTTTATAGGCGTACAGTAGTGTGCAGAAAATGAGTCACGCTTTCACAGTCTCGCTCCTAGTGTGCCATAAGCGTATCTATCAAGCTATGACCTTGCTCCCTCATTGCCCAGTATTTAGTAATACAACAGTATTATTGTTCTTGTTGGTCTTTCACATGTTGGTTTGATGCATTTCTTTCATCATCATGCATGTAATGGTCCAAAGCACAGCTGGTTTGGCCACTGCTGCATGGTACAGTTGGCATTGTTGCAATGCAGCAGGGTGTTTCCTCTATTCATAAGCCAACGGGAGATCTCTGACTTTACTCTGTTATTACTGAAGCCACCAGGCTGGCCGGTTCCTGGCCTCCAAATTTACTCTATAGATGGGTTTTCCAGGTTTTGTATCAGCCACTTCCCTGCACCTGGAAAATCTTTTTAGTTTCCAGTTGTAGGGTATTACTTTAATTTGAGAGCCACGTTGATGTAGATACTGACTATAATGTTAGATACAGACAGTATGCCCTTTTAAGGAAAATTAGCTAAGCATAGACTGGAAACAGGAACAGCTACCCCGACTGTGTCCAAAAGTAACCAAATTGGCCTACTAGCACTTCTTAAGCTATTTTTCCCTTCAGGCTCTAATGTCACACAGCCTACACATTTGTTTACAGGAACAAGCAAGATGCTAATGATAGCTAACTGTCAACAATAACTCAAGGTAGAGGCGGTCAGTACACACCTATTGTAATAATTTTAGTAATAAATATAATATTTGTATTTCTTTATATTTATCGTTGTGTCTTAATCCAGCACGAGATCTACAGCTGATAATACATACTAGAAAGGGCAGAAATAAATACCAGTAAGAGCTAATAGCACATATGGCATCAATGGGGTAAATACCTAGGGAAGGAAGTAAGAGTTAACAAAAAAAAGTGCAATCAATACCCACACAAAAACTGCTGCATGTGTAAAAAGTTGAGTTGATATGGTAGCCATATTAACTCAACTCAAGGTGATAATATATCAGTGTTGTTTTTATAGCTTGTTTCACTGAATACAAGTGGGCAAAAAATCCATTACTGCTTTAAACATCTTTTGTTGAGCCTGCAGCATTAAAAAAAAATGCATTATGAACTAAAACAATGTTTTAATTTATCAACTCAGTAAAATTGCAGCAAATTAATGAGTTGCTTTTGTGGATGTTTTTAACCTTACCCATTGGAGTAGCTTTTTGTCTTCTGGTTTGCGCTCAACAAAGTGAAAGATACGGCTTCAAAGCCTGAGGGCAAGGGGTAAAGTTGCACTTGCTGTCAGTGCACGAGCAACACCCTGCATGTCTGGTTTGCACACAGCTATCAGATAATGGGCATTAGAAGTAAACATAATTAGATAGCTCAACTGTACAGTGAGCTGGGTTGAACTGACAAAGTGTACCAGTAGAATCTGATAGTTAGGGCCTGTCTGAATAGGCCTGCTGGTGTGT
Source organism: Micropterus dolomieu (assembly GCF_021292245.1). Classification (NCBI taxonomy): domain Eukaryota; kingdom Metazoa; phylum Chordata; class Actinopteri; order Centrarchiformes; family Centrarchidae; genus Micropterus; species Micropterus dolomieu. The sequence continues at coordinate 7,014,301 of NC_060159.1, forward strand.
ACTAAGAGAGACTCTGCAAGGCTCTCCGCCTCAAAAGACAGAGAGGCTTCGAAAAAGAAGAAGAGGTTTTGGGTTTCCTGCTGCCCTGTGGCACAGCGGAGTGAGACATGTTTACTTCCTCATGCGGATGACTTACTTAAGAGAATATGGAATAAAAGTTGTTTTTGTTGGTTGAAGCCCCCATTTGGATTTCTCTCTTCAGGTCAAGTTTGATCAAGTTTAACTTGCACTCCATTTTGTATAGCATTTTTTAAGTGCATATAATAGGCCGTCTCAATATACATAGCATCTTTCCCTCCCAAAGGGCGGCTTTGTGGTTATTTTCAGTAATGAGAAGAAGTGTTTGGGAGTAAGCCGCTGTCTAAAACAGCTATTAAACTCACCCACCCCTCTGACATCCACCCATGAAGTTTTTTTTTGCATATTTATATCTTTACTTTACATTACAGGCTGTGTGCTGACAGGGAGTGCATCTATTTTGAATTCAAAGCACTCAGCATCTGTGAATATCATCTGTGTTTGTGTGTCTCCCTCAGGTATATAATGTGCTGGGTATTTAAGGCTTTTTTGTAACATTTTTAGTAGAATAGAATAGTAGAATAAACACCACGGATCCCCCCC
>NC_060159.1:7014941-7018039 GCF_021292245.1 Micropterus dolomieu
ACCCCCCCCCCCCCCCCCCCCCCCCCCCCCCCTCCATGCTAGCTGTATTGTTACCGCAGACACTTAAATGTTTCACCCTGAAAGACGAGCCAACGAGGTCCCAGTCAGCTGTTACCCACTGTTCATACAGTCAATTCATAGAATCAGTTTTTACTGGGAAAAGGACAGCATAGGAGGGGTGAGAAAACGAGGACTCAGAGGTCACTGTCACTGCCTATTCTCTCACTGAACTTTACTGTAAGGTTTTTACTTATCTTACATCTCTGGACAACATGTGACACAAAGTATGCATGTGTGCATGTGATAAAATGATACAACTTAAGTGAAACTTATACAACTGTCCGTACATTGCTGTCTCTTTCGAAAAAGCTGAAAAGGCACGTGCCAAAACATACGGCGCAACTGCACAATCACCGTGACTTCTGCTACCAACAGGCTGCTTGCATTTAGCCCTTGCCTTTAGCTTTGGTTTAACTAAACTGCAAAATCAATCCGCCACATGGCTATCAAAGTTAAATTCTCAGTTTGATCCAGCTGAATCTCATCTACATCGTACGCTGCGGTATGTACATTTCAACCAACTGTGTAAGCATTATGATGCATCAACCACATTACACAAACACTTAAAATTAAATTTCACACTGTGGAGGAATCACAAGTTGGCTACAAAACTAATTATTTTTAATTCTTGCTCACCAACAGCAGGTAACTGACAGGCAGACCCAGGTTTAGGATATAAAGTGCCATAAATGTATCCAGTATTTACAGTACCACATACTCTGTGAAAACAGTTGTGTAATGTTTTGGAGAGAGCTTTCCAAGTTTGGCAGCTTATCTTGATGATCTCAAAAAAGCCTGTGTTACAAACTGGATGTGTGGGGTTTGAAATAATTGTGCATTTAAGAGGCATCCTATCAGTTTCACCCCTGTTTCAACACTTCAATAAGCCTCATTTACGCCTAGGGAACATGTGGCCATAGCATCTGCTCCACAGACCTATGCATTTATAAGTGGCATTGTGATCAGATCTCAAATTAGCTCATGTGCAAATTAGCTAGGTGGGGCTGGCGGACCGCTTTTTGCAAGGTGAGGCTTGCTAGCTGCTGCTAGTTGTAGTTTTTAAGAGGTAAGAGGTTGAGTTAGGTGAGCTTTTAACTTGCTGGCCAAATTTCTTTCTTAAGATTTCTTCTTCTGTGGTCACACTGTACATATTGCATTTATAGCTGGGTAAGATCTGATTATAATGTGAGCCAGACCACCTCCAGACGTGGTCTGGACTATCCAACTGCAATTTGATCATACTATGTTCTTCATGCATTTACACCATGCATTACACATGCTTTGTATTCATTTTATTTTTATTTTCTTCTTTTCCATAACAGAAATTACATTCTGTTAGCATTCTTAATCTTCCATGAGTTACTGATATAAGCAGTAGTTATGCAAGAGCTAAGTTGTGTTTTTCTTTCCTTTTAGAGGTCAACTACAGTAAGTTTTGTTTTCCCTATACTCTGGTCTTAGTAGGTCTTAAAAAACATCCAATATTTAGCTGGAAGACAATCACAGCCGCACTGAAGGGAAAATGGTCTTAAACCAAATATATTCCCTTAATAGTGAGTAGAGACTGGTCAAGATATGCCAAAAATACAGGACAACAGAGACATTTCCTGGCAAGTAGTTCAGCAAATCAAAAGTGTATGAAAGTAGACTTGATCTAACTGGCGTCTGACCAGCTCATTGAAGCCCTAGATACAGAGGAGCTGGAGAAACACACATCTAGCGGAAATGAATACAAGCCTGTGTTTTCCATCTTGTGTGACAATATTCTCCTTCAAACGAGTGGAGTGAGCAGAGACTCAAACACCAGTAATTTAGGACATTAGATCAAGAGATCAGGGCTTGTTTTATCCACACTATAAACCAGGTGGGAATTGTCTGGCATCTGTTCTGTGCTGCAGAGTGAAGCTTATCTACCTTAAAACCACACTCACTGTGCATATGTTAATCTGTGTAAAGTACTTTAAACCCCAGCACACTACACCGGCCTAAAGACGCATGCATTCTGCTGTCTCAGTGTCATGCAACCAATCCAGTATGACAATATTATATTTTATTTTGATCTCTTAATGGGTTTTCCATTTCAGTCTAAGACTAAGCATTTCCTTAGGCAGTAAGCGTGACACCACTAATTGCAACTCAACTTCAGGCTACTGTGCAACCACTGGATTGTTTGCAACATGACAAACCACTAGATAATTTACAAGGAACAACATACAAATTCTAAAGAACGAAAAGGAAGTGAGGTCAAAAGCATTGTTATCACACATGCTCAGTAGACTTATATCACTTTTGTATCACTCTGCGTTTTAGTTCACTTTAGATAAGCTGTTCGTAGAAGCTGATCGCTCCGTTCAGGTTCTTAGAAGCTGGCGCTGTAAAATATGATGAATATTTTGAATTTGTGAGATAAATTAGATAGACTGCTTTATATTTTTATGCTTATTTAGAGTCGAAAATGTACACGCTGGTACTGGGCACATGGTTTGCACAGAAAACCACATACAAAAGATGTTTTCAGAGAAATATATTTGGAAACCCTAATGCCTCCTCGCTGGCTGCACTGACTCAACCGCTGCAAAATCCAAGTTGTTATTAATATTATTACTACGGTTATATTTCTTTATATTTCTTTTTCATTTCTTTTCCTTTTTTTAAATCTTATATATTTATATATTTATATAATGATAACACAAATAAAGAGGACACCATATAGAGTTAAACAATGAACAATGAACCCTAAAAAGTTTAATATAAGCTTAAAGGACATCAAATTTGTTGGTTTGTGCTTGGCAAAAATTATTCAGTAGTTTTATTTTGCTTTTGAATGCATGTAAAATGAAAAGAAAAAGATGTTAAAAATGATTGGTATTTCGTTTGAAGTTACGAGGGTTTTCAGAGAACGGCTTCATCATACTAATGTTTCCCTTATTGCCTAACATCTAAACTTCTGTGCTTGGAAAACATTAGCCAGGCTGTTTCTTTGCAAGAATTTTCATAGATGGTGGAGATCCCCCCCCCCCCCCCCCCCCCCCCCAAAA
>NC_060159.1:7018059-7035269 GCF_021292245.1 Micropterus dolomieu
CCCCCCCCCCCCCCCCCTCACTCCAAAATTCAATCCCACGCCTCTTCTCTGAGACCCGGGGGTGGGGGTCTTTTTCTGGTTTAAAATGTGAAGCACAGTGTGCAAATGCTGCGCTGATACTGTATGAATGAGCTGTGATATATTAGAGTAAGAGTGGAAGCAGCCGGGTTGGGGGGGAGAACAGAGGTGGGGAAGAAAACAGGAAAGGGGGAGGAAAGTGAGAGGTATCAGGACCGAGAGGTTTCGGCATAGGTGAGGGGGTTTGCTGTCTGGGTTGTGAAAAGTATAAAGGAGGTGGAGCATGTTATTGCTTTGCCTTATAGGCATTTTTAACTTAAGAATAGATTAATGTTTTACAAAATGAATGACATCTAAACTCCTTGTCCCGTACAATGAATGCAGGACATGTTCATTTTCTAAAGTGATCTTAAAATGTGCATATTTTGGAGTTACAAAATCCATGTTGGAAACTTGTGTTTATCCTTCAGCAGCACTGTTTAGTAAGAAAGAATACTTGTGGTTGTGCTGGAATGGACAAATGTTTTGCAACACTGGACTTTAATATTTAGATGACAAACGGTTTGTTGTTAGAAAACCTTATCTCAAAAATGATGTATGATACACCCATGTATGTCATCTATGATTATGTCACAAATTATATAGTTTTTACAATAGGACCAAAGTCAGGGACTTTTTTCTTTAAAACCACATCAGGGAATATTACAAGATAACCCCTGTTGGCACGGCGGACCTAAGACTCTATCACTTATCATGATACCACACTGAGAAGTCATATGAGTCATTATCTAAACTTATAAAGAGGAAGCGTACATACTCTATTCAGCTGCACTGACTACCTGGGGACATAGGGAAAATCCCTGATGACACATAAACATTTACACCGTTTCTTTTTTTGTTTTTTTTTCAGGAACAAGGAAATAGGAATTGAATGCTTACCAAGTGATCGGTCAGTGATTTTGTTCCACGAACTGTAAAAAAAAAAATCTCGCTCATGTTCCTTTTAAAGTAGGCATTATTTTCACTTGGCTTGTTATATGATAAGGAAAAGTACAGCTGTGATACAATGAGAGAATCTGTTTTCACTGTCTCAGTAATATATATAGTTATACATTCTAGCTGCAAGACTTATATTGGCGTCTTTAGCGGGTGAATGGAAGCTGCTTAGTTTACACAATATTAATAATATAATGTGTCACTAAATGTTACATCTTAAATAACTAAAAAGGAGTCAGGGCTGACACTAGACACAGTTAATATACAGTGTTAACCAAAATGCACATTTATACATACACCCCCTTTCCTTAAGTATTGATGAAAGTGATCCTGTCACTTATTTGTCAGTTTACATGTGTGTAATAGGTATGTATGTACAAGATACACGATGCCTGTACAACACCCTGTACATTTGATGCCATTCAATACAGTAGCTCGGGAAGTCCAAGGTAGCTTTTGAGGCAGTAGTTACTGGTGGTTTTGTATGGAACTGTATCATATAAGGTGTTCCTGGAAAAAAATTCTGCCTGCAGTCCTATGCAACACAGACTCACCAGCTTCCTGACATGGTGAAAAGAAGAAGTTAAATATGATTCACAAAGGTAGTATAGGCCTTTTGACTTGTCACAGCAGGAAAAGCACAGGATTAACTAATGGCACTAATGATGCACCTAGTAAGTGTTCCAGTAAGACGTATAAATGAGCCTGCATGCACAGGGCCTTGCCTTTTAACTTCCCACAGTTGTAAAAAAGAATAGTATTAAGTGTAAATATTGAAATGAATGATTGGCTGTGCATGCTGGCTTACTGTCACAATGTCATGGCTTAGAGGGACACTTAAGTGGAACGGAGCCATCATTTTCCAACAACAGTATGACATGCCTATAATTTATGCTGAATCCCAATTCCGTACCACATAATGATTGTATACAATATGCACTATATATTTATAATATATTTTTTTATGATTTGTATACAAGATGTCAAAATACTGTACTGTAAAATTTTCTTTTTTTTTTAAACAGACAAAAAAGACAAATATAAGGCCTGCATTCAAAAAGGTTCCTTGAGTAAAATTTGAATTATTGTCAATAAAATGTACATAGATATCTAAAGTACTCATGGACGAAGACATAATGATCCTTGTCAGTGTTATATTATGAAATAAGCCTACTGTGTTATAAATTTGGATTATTATTAGGCTATTACTAATGCAATTATGTGTAAATAGCTTTTTTGCATTGAAGCTGGTCAAAGTATAGCTAATTTCAATTGCTTAATTTACTGTTGGGTAGTTAAACTTATTATTTATTTTTTATGTAAAATGTGAATCAGCAAAGTAGCTAGTAAATATAGCTGTCAAATAAATATAGTGGAGTATAAAATAGCCTATATTTCCTTCTACATGTACATGTATTTTAAAATTGTAGTAAATTTTACTTTACCAAAAAGCATGAACACCAAGCGCTACCAGAATGTGACTATCGCCATGGAAACGAAGCAGGCCTCTCACACCGGATGAAGTTCGTCCCATCAGTTCAACTTCCGGGTGGAAATATTGTGCATGAAGTCAAATCTGCTTGCAAATTCATTTGGACGAACTTCTTGGCCAACTTAACCTTGTAAAATGTCCCGAGGCTCAAGTGCAGGGTTCGATCGACACATCACCATCTTCTCTCCTGAAGGAAGACTCTATCAAGTCGGTCAGTGTGTGGATTTGTTCAGACAGAAGCCGGCTCGCAGGCTTACTTGTTTGCTAGCTAGCTAAATGCTCTGTCATGGTTCGCGTAGCTTGGCTTCTAGCTGATAAATAACACCCAGCCAAAGCGAAAGTAGTGGCATATAAAACCGTGAAAGTCGCACTTGTGGTGAGCCAGTTGGTATTTTATGTCTACTTTGCTGGTGCTGCAATTATACAAAACAGCGGAACTCAGAAGAGCTAGCTGGCTAGTAGGCTAGTTAGCATGGTTAGCATTGCATTCAAGCAAGCTGATTCATTGCTGAAAGTGTCAACTTGCTATTAAGTGTTGCTTTTTTACGGTTTATTTAAATTTGTATTTTGATTAAAACTGTCTTAATTATTATAGCATTCAATCGCAATGACAGCAATTGCAAGTATTTTTTATAATACCGCAACCGTTAGTTGGACGTAAAGGGAACATCCACTGTAAAATATTACCGTTATGTTCCTATAGTTTGCGGTTTAATTCGTGGAATTGATCCAGTTTCTTCTTAGGCTGAACTGGACATGGACAGGACTTGTGTTGATGTCATCTTATCAACAACAGTAAATAACAAAACAAACACAATAATACAGGGGGTATTCCCCGATTGTGCAGCCATAAGTCCTACAAGTAACCCATGTTTTGATGCAGCATCTCATGCAAAACGTCTGTGCACCCACTGAAGCAGTCAAAGATTAAATGTCAGCTGGCCACTCAGATGACACCCGATAACAGTTCTTTGTTGCTAACTTTCCTGCTGATGTAGACAGCTGTCTGTGTTTGCACATATTGAACCTGCTGTGCATGTTGTTTACTATTCCCCACCATTCAGGGCTGTTGTCAGATGAACATGTACACTCAGACACCCACTTGTCTTGCTTTGTTTGCAGAATATGCTTTCAAGGCCATAAACCAAGGTGGACTCACATCAGTAGCAGTCAGAGGGAAGGACTGTGCAGTTGTTGTAACACAGAAAAAAGTACCGGTGAGTTAATATCAGTGCTTTGTTTTCACACTGCTGTTTACATTTGGAATTATTGTATTTTCAACTCGATACGGTTCATTCGTCAAGTAAAATGTATATCCTTCACTTTTTGGAGGCTGTTAAGTAGTGGTGGGAATCACCAGAGGCCCCATGATATGATGAATCACCATACAGTGGGGCCAAAAAGTATTTAGTCAGCCACTGATTGTGCAAGTTCTCCTACTTAGAAAGATGAGAGGTCTGTAATTTTAATCATAGGTACACTTCAACTATGAGAGACAAAATGAGAAGAAAAAATCCAGGAAATCACATTGTAGGATTTTTAAAGAATTTATTTGTAAATTATGGTGGAAAATAAGTATTTGGTCACCCACAAACGAGCAAGATTTCTGGCTCTCACAGACCTGTAACTTCTTCTTGAAGAAGCTCTTCTGTCCTCCACTTGTTACCTGAATTAATGGCACCTGTTTGAATTCGTTATCTGTACCAAAGACATCTGTCCACAGCCTCAAACAGTCAGACTCCAAACTCAACCATGGCCAAGACCAAAGTGCTGTCGAAAGGGACAGGAAAACTGATCCGTGTTAAGAAAGAAGGAAGGAATGAACGGGGCTATGTATTGTGAGATTTTAAGCCAAAACCTCCTTCCATCAGTGAGAGCCTTGAAGATGGAACGTGGTTGGGTCTTCCAGCATGACAATGATCCCAAACACACCGCTCGGGCAACGAAGGAGTGGCTCCGTAAAAAACATTTTAAGGTCCTGGAGTGGCCTAGCCGGTCTCCAGACCTCAACCCCATAGAAAATTTGTGGAGGGAGTTGAAAGTCCGTTTTGCCCAGCGACAGCCCTAAAACATCACTGCTCTAGAAGAGATCTGCATGGAGGAATGGGCCAAAATACCAGCTACAGTGTGTGCAAACCTGGTGAAGACTTACAGGAAACGTTTGACCTCTGTCATTGCCAACCAAGGCTATGTTACAAAGTACAAAGAGTTGAACTTATTGATCAAATACTTATTTTCCACCATAATTTACAAATAAATTCTTTAAAAATCCTACAATGTGATTTCCTGGATTTATTAAATTTTTTTTTCATTTTGTCTGTCATAGTTGAAGTGTACCTATGATGAAAATTACAGACCTCATCTTTCTAAGAAGGAGAACTTGCGCAATCAGTGGCTGACTAAATACTTTTTGGCCCCACTGTACTTATGTCACAATACAATGTTATTGCGATTAAAAAAAATATTGCAATATATTTCTATTTATGACCTTTTTCCAACTTCAAATTGTGTCCCCAAAGGAAACCTATTTTTCTAGTGGACTGAAAGAGCAATTTATTTTATTATTATAGTACCAAAAAGTAAAATTCTCATGTACTATTTATATAATAAATGATCGATACTTGATGTCCGTGTATCGATACAACATTGCCATGGAAAATATTGCATACTATGCTGTATCAATTGTTTACCCCCATCCCTAATATTAGGGGTATATTTATCATGAATTATGAATGAATGAATTCTTTAATTTGATGGAGAGAAAAACACACATAGCACTGCAGTCATCACATGGATTTAAAAATCACAAAATCACAGAGAATGAACACAGTAAGGCCAGAAGGCTTATTTCCATTGTGGTCCTCTAGTATAATACAAAACACACCACAAGAAAAAGAAAAATAACAACAAGACTGCAAGCGGAGACAGTACAATCAGCGTATAAATAGCAGGCGACAGGGTAGCTATGTAAACACGCTCTTGTTTTCTTGGTCATAAAAAATGAATATGCGACATGGTGCTGTGTAACCATTTATTTAAGGCCACTTTAAAAGTGCTCAGTGAAATACTCAATTTCAGATTTGTGGGCAGATTATTCCACTTTACTGCTACACTGTAGAGAAATGTGTTTTTGCCGCGCTAGGCTATTGAATCAAGAAGGTTAAGTGTGTCGAGCTACTACAAAGTAGCTTTGCTTGTCTCTTAGTTGTGAGAAATCAGTTATTTTGCTTGTATGTAAAATGTTGAAACATTGACAGATGGTCATCACATTTTTAGAGCCCAAAAGTGGTATCCTAAATTGTTTACTTGGTCTAACCAGCAAAAGACTATTGTTTCCAATTTATTTTACCTGAATCTGGAAAAAGCAAGAAATTTAATCTTATGGCTGAAGACATAATCGCATACTCTTGATTATTTTACCAAAAGTACCTTTGAATGCGGCCTGAGAAGGTGATGTGTGTGTTATATTTTGATGCGTATTTATCCTGATCACATGAATGCATAAGGCACTTTTTAATTTAGTGTCAGGTTAGTATTCTGGATGCGATAAGGACATGAAAAGATGAACACTCTCCCTTTCTTCCTTGAAACAGGACAAGCTTCTGGATGCCGCCACAGTCACCCACCTTTTCAGAATAACAGATAATATTGGATGTGTAATGTCTGGGATGACTGGTAAGAAGAAGACGTCTCACTTTGCAGGAGACCTATTCTAATGTTATAAAAGGAGATTAATTTAATTGGCGCTCACACTTTGCAATGTCTGTTATGAATCATTGGAGTTAATTATTTTTAGATTTTATTCAAAGAAGTCCAGGAATTTATCTGATTTTAGAAAAATACGCTTTTTAGCACAAACAATCTGCGTTTAATCTGTTTGATATTTTCTTACATAGGGTGCATATTAAGCAGCGTCATTTAATTTTCTTAATTTTAATTAAGAATTTAAAAAGAATCTAAATTTTCACTTTCTATTATTGGAGGCATTTTTGGATCTTTGCTCATTGTACCTTTTTGGTAAACTATGGTGGTCAACATTTATGAATTTATTTATTCATTTATCCTGCAGCAGGAAAGGCAGTATCTTTTTCAGTACATGGGTGCAAAAAAAAACAAAACAGGCTGAAAACCACTTTAAACCTCTTAATATAATTTCAAGTATTTTCAGCTAAAAATGGGAAAATTGAAAGTGACTGATCTTATTTGACATCTCTGTTCTCCCAAGTCACAGAATTTACTGTAGCTGATGGTTCCTCTTTCTAAACAAGTGTATGTTTGCTATGAGGACAGCTTTCTTTTCATTTAAACATTGCATTTGAGATTTGAAGCCGCAATATGGCTGCATGACAGTTAAAATGGGTGCTTTGAAATAATCGACCACCCCCCCCCCCCCCCCCCCCCCCCCCCCCACTCTGATCTCTTGCAGCTGACAGCAGGTCTCAAGTCCAGCGAGCTCGCTATGAGGCGGCCAACTGGCAGTACAAGTACGGTTATGAGATCCCAGTGGACATGCTGTGCAAGAGAATCGCTGACATCTCGCAAGTCTACACGCAGAATGCTGAGATGCGACCACTGGGCTGCTGTGAGTGTACTTGTTCATTCTCATTCGGGGTTTTCTCATGACAGCAAAGTTGTGATTTGGCATTAGACAAATCTAATGGTGTGAAACACTGAAGCCAAACGTTGCGATCACAGTCCTCTCCGATTGCCTGTTGCCCGCAGGTATGATCGTGATCGGCATAGACGAGGAGCACGGCCCCCAGGTGTACAAATGTGACCCGGCAGGCTACTACTGTGGTTTCAAGGCCACCGCCGCCGGAGTGAAGCAGACAGAAGCCACCAGCTTCCTTGAGAAGAAAGTGAAAAAGAAACTGGACTGGACCTTTGAACAAACTATTGAGGTACCAAGGCAATCTTTTTACAGCAGGTTGATATGGGAGGAATGTGAAAGTAGCTTCAGAGGCGGTCCAGCTGTTTGGCTTCTAATGTTATAACTATTATTTTAATGTCAAGTAAATTAAACAGAAATATAAACACAATCTTATCTCTCTACCTAAACTCCCCTTTTTTCTTCCCCTTTTTCTCCCCTTTAGACGGCAATCTCTTGTCTGTCAACTGTTCTCTCCATTGACTTCAAGCCTTCTGAGCTTGAGTTGGCCGTTGTCACAACGCAGGACCCCAAGTTCAGGTAAAAGACCAGCAATCCATGGTCATTTGGCAAATACCTCTGGTGTTGGAATTACCCCTGTAAAATGAGAATAGCAGTTTAGAAATAACATGTCACCTAATGAGACTGAAGCTCATTCTTATTATAATGTGTTAGAATTATGGCTGCACCTGACCATTATTTTTCATTATGGATTCATCTGCCACTTAATTTATCGATTAATAGATGAAAGAAGACTCCATCAAGTCAGTCAGTGTGTGGATTTGTCCAGACCAAATCCAGCTTACCTGTTTGCTAGCTAGCTAAATGCTCTGTCATGGTTCGCGTAGCTTGGCTTCTAGCTGATAAATAACATCCAGCCAAAGCGAAAATAGGTGCATATAAAACCATTGAAGTCGCACTTGTGATGAGCCAGTTGTTAGGCTAGTTAGCATGGTAGTATTGCTGTCAAGCAAGCTGATTCATTGCTGAAGTGTCAACTTGCTATTGAGTCAATTGTTACAGTTTTTGAAAGTTAGTTTAATAGTAGCAGTTTGAATGGTTGTATATGGTCACTTAGCAAATACTACTTCTGTTGGAATTGACCCTTCACTAAGCCACGCCCCGAATATGCAGCTGGCCAATCACTCTCTAACTGAGGTCCAACACTTTCATGGCTGCGCTCTATTGACTCTAATGTAAAAGGCGTCGTCATATCTTTTCCAAGAAATGGTCAAACACTATTCCTGGGGCACTTGTAATAGTTACAGTCGGTACCCAGAGAGGTTGAAAGGAGAAGTACGTACCTTTCTAAAACCTAAAACGAATCCAGAAAAATGTAGGCTGTGGATTGTTCCTAATGTAATGTTAGTTAGCTAACTTTAGCTATGTTATAAAGCACTACTGTCATGCTTTTAATGATTGTAAAAGTGAACAGAGACCTAACGTTACCCCACTGTACAGGAACAGTGTTGATCCTTAATATCGTTGTCCTCTTTCTCAATAATCAGGTAATACGGTGGTTCGCTTTTACTCTGTGATCGGTAACTGTTAGGCTTTAGCTTCTGTCTTTATTTTTTCAACCTTCAAATGCACAATGCAACTGCTTCTTTCTGAGATCGCTTTTTACAAAAATTAGACAATATTTCTCCGGGGAGTCCAGTAACCGACAGCAGCAGCGCCATGATAAAAGTCCCGACAGGTCTGACAGTTTGTCAGAGTTAGCAACAGTAACTAAGGGGGGCGTGGCTTAGCGAAGGATCAATTACCCCTGTAAAATGAGAATAGCAGTTCAGAAGTAATATGTCACCTAATGACACTGAAGCTCATTCTTATTATAATATGTTAGTTAGGGCTGCAACTGAACATTATTTTCATTATGGATATACCTGCCTCTTATTTTCTCTATTTAATAGAATAATTTTTTTCTTTATAAAATGTCAGAAAGCAGTAAAAGAGCCTGTTATAGTTTCCCACAACATAGGAGATGTACTCATAATGCTTCCTTTGGTGAACCAACAGTCCAGCAATCCAGTCACTATCATATATGGCAAAGAAAAGCATCAAATACTTAAATTTGTCTTCTCTCCAGGATTCTGACAGAGACTGAAGTGGACACCCACCTAATGTCCCTGGCAGAGCGGGACTGAGCGAGCAGAGGTCGCCTGTTGGATTCAAGTAGAGCATGATGGGATATGCAGTTCCCAGATGGAGGTGTTATCTTTGTTCGCTGTACATTTACCCCACTGTTTCATTCAACAATAATAAAAAATAAAAAAGTTTTTTGGAGTAAAATAACCACCCGTTTCATATTTATTGTGAAGATGTATGATTTTGCATGTTGTAACATGCATATTATACATATATACAATATAGAAATATTTATGTAGGCTTTTGAACTTCTGGCCATGTAAACAGAAGCATCTTGTTTCATCAGCTGTAGTTTCGTCTGTCGAAGTTGAATTTGCAGCAGGGGAAAATTGTTTATGGGAACATGAGTGGTTCAGAGCTCAACCTCTGAGCTTCCTGTTCGTGAATGCAGTGAAATGAAATTACACGCCGAGGTGCTGTGGAGAACTTATTTTACTACACAGTGATGTAGAGCTGGTTTGACCTCATTTTCTCAACGTTTAGACTTTTTTTTTTTTTACGCGCATGTAGCATGTCAGAAATAGATTACTTCAACTCACCGGATATCTCATACAACACTAGCAGTTTCTCTTTGCGAAGGGAAAATTTGTTCCCCTGGCATTTGGCCCCTAGTGTGTGTCAGGGGGAAACAGTGGTTAAGAATTCTAGACAACGACCCTGTCTCAGCTCAGCATTTACAAGTGTAATGTCATCAACATATGATTAGAAAGGATGATCAGTCATTCTCAGTTGCTTTTAGACCATTTCCCATCAGTCATTTCATCACTTCTAGTCGCTCTGCGTCTTTTTGCCGCTGTAACAGAAATCCAGCTAAAATATCAAGTGTTTCCCTCCTATAATAATCTTTAGGACTTTTTTTCTGCTGAGAGTAGAGCTCAAAGTCTGTGACTCTTATGTAATTTCCACTGTCCTTAAGAAGTTATAACTTTGTCCTTGGGAAAATCCCCCTGCGCTTCTCTACAGGTCCACAATCCAGTTAATGTTTACAGCCATGAGGACAATTACAGGCTAGATTCAGTATACACCGCTAATAAACCAAATCACTGGGTGACATTTTCTGAGCACTAAATGAGTGTTTGCTCCAGGTTTACTTCATACTGGGAATTACAGTGGGTTGTGCTGGTCATTTCAGGTAATTCCTTTCTGAAAAGTTCCTCTCTATTGTGCACACATCTATCAGCTGACCAGCAGTGGGATGTAACTAAGTGCATTTACACAAGTACTGTACTTAAATTTGAAATACTACTACAGTTAGACAGCTTCAGTTACTTTACAAATTAAGATTTTGGCATACAAAACCTGAAATATGATTTTCAGTTATAAATTAAACTACCCAACAGTTTATATAAGTACAGCTGAAACAGTTGGTGACCTGACTGAAAATTAACTATTCAGATGATTGTTTAGATTAGGGGTTTTTAAATTTTGAATTGGTTTGGTTTGGTTTTTAATGTTTGAGACTGTGGGCCTCCCTCAGACAAACCTTGGAAAAAGGGGCCCCCTTACTTTTTTTAGTTTGCTTAGTTTCACTAATATATAGTCCACTATGGCTGTTTAACTTCAGACAACTTCAAATACATAACAAAGGTCTGTCCTAAGGCATTTATTCGTTTCTGACTGTATTAAAATTGTATCTCTGAACCACCTCTTTCACCAAATCACACACACATTTCGGCTATTCTACTATGTGATCTTCATATGATAATGTAATAATTTTCCACTTGTATTTACTTAGCCTCCCCCGAAACAGTTTGGAGCCCCCCTGGGGATGCCCGCCTCCCACTTTAAAAACATTCTCATTCTTTCCAGCTTCTCGACTTGTGATCTGCAGCTTTTACTTTCAATAATTTTAATTTATTTTGACTAATTCTGAGGTTTGTTGCGTTAGTTGGACAGAACAGGCGTTATGTCACTTTGGGCTCTGAGTAATTGTGACATCATTTCTCACTTTTTCCATTTTTACAAATCATATAAAAGATTAACCAGAAATATAATCAGCAATTTCATCAATTATGAAAATAATAATTACACAAAATAGTTTAAAAATGAGCTCCACTTCAACCAACTACAACAGTAAAATCCTGCTTTTATATTAGTGCATGCTCTGATATTTTAAATGATGGTTTGATTGTATTTTCTGTGGACCCCAGGAAGACTAGCAGCCACTTTGTGGAAGCTAATGGGAATCCAAGTAAAGAATAAAGAATGAGTAAAAGGAGTAAAATCTAACGATATTGTTTATAATAGAACAGTCCCAGGGGCTATTATAAGTTGCCTTTTAATACTTTTAGTATATACTGACGTTTTACTTAAGTAACATTTTCATTGCTGGACTTGTTCTGCCTAAGTACCAAACTGAATACTTCCCACACCACTGCAGCTGACAGGTGAGTGTTATACTTCCCACATTGCTGCACTTTCCTGGCCATTGTCACACATACTTCTTAACTATCTCTGGCACATTTTCCCACTTTGGTAAAGACATTTCCACCTTAAAACATTTCCTTGGCATTTCTAGCCAGTGCCAGTTACCAGCTGCCATTCAGCCGTAGTACAAGGGTAGGGTGGAATATTTAAGTACATTATGTTCCTCTTACGCTGCACAGGGACTTTCAACACGGTGACTCAGAGACCCGGTGACCTCGCCCTAACAAGGAAATCCCAGACTGTTCCAAGTGGCTGAGTGTGATCGCTTTCGTCTGTGTATCTTTCACAAGTCTGGGGGATGACTCTCTTCCTTGTCACTCTGTGTAAGTGAGAAATGATGATTGTTTTACAGCGTGGAAAAGCTGCGAAACAGTCATCACGTGGAAGGAAATAACACTCATGCTGAGTGAAGGAATCACACCAGTCAGTGCTGTTTAAATTCATAAACTTCTTTTTATTCTTAACCATTTTTTGTTAATAGTGTTTAAATTCACACACAACATATGTACAGGTAAAAAAAATAATATCTCTGTATGTACAATATATTACACGTCTTCTCTGGTATGTACACATCAATATATATTTATACAGTATATGAAAGGACTTTATGGAGGTCGTGGTCTTGCTGTATTATTGTTTTTTGGTGCAGATCGTTCTGTGATCTGGACCGCACTTGACCAGACTTGACACCGTCTTCATTCATGTTTGTGGTCCCAAGACCACCGCCTGTGGACCTGGACCTGGACGGGGGACGCGTACTGACATGTCCCTTGATGTGGGGCCGTGGCTGGGCAACCCAGTAGCAGCTTCACTTTCTTCACCAGTAGAGGGACAGTTCTGTTTATTTTCCAAACTTTATGTCATCGTACAGCTGTAGGAAAAAAAACAAAAAACCCGTCAGGAACCCATAATTTAAAGACGTGATTATGTGAAATCTTAGGCCGATATTGCCCATAAATACATTAAAATCAGAAACTGACCTCATCTTCCGATACGTCCCCCTCCTCCATATCGCTCTCATCTGATTCGCTCTCAGGCAGCTCCCTGAGCTCCTGCGCCGTTCTCTCGTACAGCTGGTGGCGGATCTCTTCGTTTTGGCGCCCGTAAGTGAGGTGGTACGCTGTGAAGCCGCCATAGTTAAAGCAGTTAACGTCGGCGCCAAGGTCAAGGAGGCAACGGACCAGTGCGAGGTTCTGGAGATCCACGGCCAGATGGAGTGACGTCCGCCCACTGCACTGTTCCTATAGGAAACAGCAGAAAGAAATAATGTTAGGTTCCTGCTGCATGTGACTGAGCTTTTCCTTTAGACATCTGTGAAAAGTTAGTCTGGCTGCGTTTGGAGTTAATGACACCTACCTGTGCATTGATGTCTGCACCCAGATGAACGAGGTTTTCAACCAATGAAATGTAGCCGTTTATGGAGGCCAAGTGGAGGCAGTTTTGTCCTGTGAAGAGCAAAATCAGGAAAAGGCTTGGTTAACAACCCAAATCCAGAACTGCATGGGTGAAACATGATCGCCTGTGTGCGTCTTTAAAGAGACTACTTGAACTCAAACTTACCACTGTAGTTGGGGAAGGACACGATAGAGGTGAGGTGGCGTTGGCAGTTCTGGGTAATGACGCCAAAGCAGGCGAGGGAGCCCTTTTTGCAGGCGATGTGGAGAGCCGTGTTCCCGCTGTCATCGGACAGCCGAGCGTCACAGCCGGCCTTCAGGAGCCTCTCAACCAACTGGGGCTGTTCTGTGATCACTGCTAGGTGGAGGGCAGTCTGGGGAGGACACATTTATAAATTATATTTAGTTATTGTCGTGACTTTAATGGCAGTGTGTGTGTGCATGATGAGGAAGGCAGGGGTGTATATTTTGGTGATTTTGGTGTCTAATTATTTGGGTTTGATTTGGATTATTACCTGTCTCTGGTGGTTCTGTACATTGAGGAAGGGGTGATTGTGGGACAGCTTGATCATCTGGAGGGCATGTTCAGTGGCTTCATGAATGATGGCCAAGTGTAGAAGCCTGTGGGGTGAAGGGGAGGGGGGGGGGTTAGTTAAAATAGTGCTTTTCAAAAGAGAAAAAAAAAAAATTACACACAGAGGAAATGGTTCCAGCCAAATAAGAAAGAACAAAGCCAGAGCAGTGGAGTGTTTCGCAAGAATGGAGTTTTGTCGGGTTATTTCCACCAGTTGTGGCTTGACACATCTGATGCTTTATCAGTTCCTGGCAGCGGGCCAGGGACTTTCCTGAACTCGCAGAGCAGAATTTAGCACCGCCCAGACTGCGCTCTCGGCCAAAGTACACACACGCATACGCACACATATACACAAACTGAATAGCTGTGCTGCACACACACACTTTTAAATGCCTCTTGTTTTCGTGCAACTTTAGACAATTTCATGCCTGCTTTTGCAGCTTTTCAGCATCTTTTCAGTGCATTGGGTTTAGAGTTCGGATGCTGCACTCTACTGCAAAACTCCCATTTGATTTAGGCAGAAGGGTCAAACTTGCAAAATGCATAATTGCAGTTTTAAATATAATTTAGAAAAGTGTACTTACGTGTCACCGTCTTCAGTCACCGCACTTCTCCAAGGCTCGTATTCCTGTGTGAGGTCCTCGCTTGTGCTCACAGCCATGTCCTCAAACTCGTTCACCAGCTCGTCCTCCTTCAGGGAATCCAGGCCGCTGTCAAAACGGTCCTCTTGGCAGGGCAACATTTTCCCGTGTTTGGGCTCCATGTTGTCCAGGTTATAATCCATTTGATTGTGGTTAGATACTCTGCGGACGTCCATGTAGCTGAGTAGCAGCTCCGTCTGTATGCAAAGGTCAGGGAAGTGTAGTGCAGCTGAGGAAGGCGCACTGGTTTTGTGCTCTCGGCGGGCGGAGCCTCGGCGGGGATTTCCAATTGACTTATCTTAGAAAAAGCAAGGGAAATCACACCGTGCCGTGCTTTTGTGAGAAAAATCCCCCCCCAAAGAGACTCAGAGTGAAAACTTGTAGTTTCCTACTAGACACCTATTTTCACCTGTGATGTAGGTTAGGGGACATGCCATTATTTATTTCAATGAATGAGACACGATGGGCATGAATGAGAGGGAGACAGCCCCTGACTTGCTCTTGAAGAATTCCCTTCTGCATTGGGGAAATTATCTGTTTCAAGTGGCTAACCAAATATTTTCCATTTATTTTCCATCTGAGTTTGGCCAAAATTTAAATTCGTTTAAAAGGAGACTCTCAAGTTTCCAATATGAAGTTGAGTTCGAGTTCATAAACCATAAGAACCACACTGTGTTATTATCTAACTTCTCTGAATGAGAGGATTATGTGGCTGTAATAACCATAAAGATAATTTTGCTTGCAAAGCACATATATTTTTGCATTTATCTCGCTATAATGGCACAGCCTCCTACACACTTGAATACCACAAATACATTTTATTTAACCACTATGCTTTATCATTACTGAATTAGAATGCAGGATTTGCAACATTCGCTTAGTTTGAGGTGTGGGGTTGGGAAACACATTTATATGTATGCATGTTCTGCATGTGTTTATTTATTTTATTCTACTTAAGATTATTCTCTTTCACCATCAAACACTTTAAGAGTCTCAAAGTTGACATGCCTCTTAATATAGGCTATTCATCATCATTATTATGGCATTTTCTTTATAGGTTTTTTTGACCTACAGTACATTTTCATGGGATTTTCATGTGTGAAAATAGTGCATATGTAAAAACACAACAAACTTAATCCACATTTCTGTCTGATTCAGGGAGTTAGACAGAAGAAGGGGGCAGGATTTCCACATTTGTCTCTGTACACTGTTACTCTACAAAGTGAATTTAGAGCACATGCAGAGGGGGAATAATTCTAAAGTTTCCTCACTGAGACCCATTTGTGAAACCAGCATTGCATGCTCCACAATAGGATGTTCTGGACTTACCCGTCTAGTGTTGTACATGCTTAACACACCCCTGGAGGTGAAATCCTGCACAAATTACTTTTTGATGCTGTAAAACACTGTGTTAAACTTACAGAAAATGTATAACTTTACTGTGACGTTTGGTAGGAATTTTTAATATTTTCTTTGTCTTTTTTACACCCCCCCCCCAGTGTTTTGATATTCCTTGTGATTCAAAAAAAAAGTTTTGACAATTTTTTGTCCCTCAGTTGCTTTGAGGAAATTCCTTTCTGTTGCACAACAAGTGCGTGATAGAGCTACCTGTCTGTGCTCCCCTCACATTTAGAATAAAAATTCCCAGGATTACTTCTGTTTAAGGTAGGCTTGGTTTAAACATAGCAACAGTATCCCAGGGGAGGCGATACATATACACTAGCCCAGCAGGCCTGTGATGTCACTATCTCTGTCTGAGTGTGCGTCACGTCAGACAAACGTCACTTGTACAGGCTCACACCATCTCCTGTGTGTCTCTTTTGAATGCCAGACATTCTCTTAGAAGTATGATGCATCTAGGACAAACTGTTCTTGCAGCCCTGTGTTTTTTCTCCTGTTGCCAAGATTGCATACTTGTGTGTATATATGGTCAGATATTCACCCCACATGGGAAATACTGGGACTTCCTCTTTACATATTTGGGTTTTGTATTTTTTTTGGAAAGCTGTGCAAGTAATCTTGTCTCTGCTCGCCTTGTGTTTACCACTTGTTGCTATGCTACCAACCGCAGAGAAAGTACTGACGGCAGTTTTGTGTCAAGTGCTGTACATTGCCCTCTGTCTGTATGTTTGTAAAGCACCGATTATCTGTTTCAGCACAGGGCATCACACCCTGTTGGTGAACTGCTTAAGTCATGAAACTCTCCCATTTTCTCGACTGACCAGCTAACACCCACCTCACCCTGCATCAAAAAAATGGCTTGTTGATGGTTTATTAGGTACAAGCTAAAAGTAATACAGTCTAATACAACAGCTTTGTGGTCAAATCTGCCACCATGAAGGCTATAATGTTCAGTTTTTGTTACTGTCTAGTGTTGATTCAAATGTACGATAATTTTGGAGCATGTGGTTTATGTTGCTGTTTAGTTATATAGTTCCTGGGTCTACCCTCATTGATATAAATGGAGTGGACAAACTTTTATTAACCTCAGCATAATTCAATGCAATTCTACAGCAGCGCAAACTGCAGCCACAGAAACACCTCTTTAAAATACTAAATAAATAGCCAATATAAAAAATACTGCACTAAAAGTTAACTTTGTAACCTTCAAGGATTTATTGCAGAGCTGCTAGAGTGTATTAGTTAAGTATGTCCAGTTGGTTTTGCATATATTGTATACCAAATTTGGAGGAAAGTCATTGCTATGTATTTTTTAAAGGAAATGCCTCAATGTTAGAAAAATTGGTGATTTTCCATACCTTCATTCCAGCAATCATTTTACAGTAATAGGTACCAAAACTTTGATAGGTTTAAGTGATGGAAATCTAAATTGTGTAAGCCTTTCTTAGATTTGGAAAGTTTTTTTCTATTT
>NC_060159.1:7035369-7142184 GCF_021292245.1 Micropterus dolomieu
AAAAAAAGTTTTGACAATTTTTTGTCCCTCAGTTGCTTTGAGGAAATTCCTTTCTGTTGCACAACAAGTGCGTGATAGAGCTACCTGTCTGTGCTCCCCTCACATTTAGAATAAAAATTCCCAGGATTACTTCTGTTTAAGGTAGGCTTGGTTTAAACATAGCAACAGTATCCCAGGGGAGGCGATACATATACACTAGCCCAGCAGGCCTGTGATGTCACTATCTCTGTCTGAGTGTGCGTCACGTCAGACAAACGTCACTTGTACAGGCTCACACCATCTCCTGTGTGTCTCTTTTGAATGCCAGACATTCTCTTAGAAGTATGATGCATCTAGGACAAACTGTTCTTGCAGCCCTGTGTTTTTTCTCCTGTTGCCAAGATTGCATACTTGTGTGTATATATGGTCAGATATTCACCCCACATGGGAAATACTGGGACTTCCTCTTTACATATTTGGGTTTTGTATTTTTTTTGGAAAGCTGTGCAAGTAATCTTGTCTCTGCTCGCCTTGTGTTTACCACTTGTTGCTATGCTACCAACCGCAGAGAAAGTACTGACGGCAGTTTTGTGTCAAGTGCTGTACATTGCCCTCTGTCTGTATGTTTGTAAAGCACCGATTATCTGTTTCAGCACAGGGCATCACACCCTGTTGGTGAACTGCTTAAGTCATGAAACTCTCCCATTTTCTCGACTGACCAGCTAACACCCACCTCACCCTGCATCAAAAAAATGGCTTGTTGATGGTTTATTAGGTACAAGCTAAAAGTAATACAGTCTAATACAACAGCTTTGTGGTCAAATCTGCCACCATGAAGGCTATAATGTTCAGTTTTTGTTACTGTCTAGTGTTGATTCAAATGTACGATAATTTTGGAGCATGTGGTTTATGTTGCTGTTTAGTTATATAGTTCCTGGGTCTACCCTCATTGATATAAATGGAGTGGACAAACTTTTATTAACCTCAGCATAATTCAATGCAATTCTACAGCAGCGCAAACTGCAGCCACAGAAACACCTCTTTAAAATACTAAATAAATAGCCAATATAAAAAATACTGCACTAAAAGTTAACTTTGTAACCTTCAAGGATTTATTGCAGAGCTGCTAGAGTGTATTAGTTAAGTATGTCCAGTTGGTTTTGCATATATTGTATACCAAATTTGGAGGAAAGTCATTGCTATGTATTTTTTAAAGGAAATGCCTCAATGTTAGAAAAATTGGTGATTTTCCATACCTTCATTCCAGCAATCATTTTACAGTAATAGGTACCAAAACTTTGATAGGTTTAAGTGATGGAAATCTAAATTGTGTAAGCCTTTCTTAGATTTGGAAAGTTTTTTTCTATTTCAAAATTTTTCATTGTTTTTACAGTGAGGGCTTAGCAAAGGGCAAAATACTGCTGATGAGGAAGTTGGGAGAAAGGGAGAGGGGAAAAGTCAAATAAAGTACTAATACCGAAATTACATCTGGGCTAATTTGTGAAAGTGAAACACTTGTCATTTCTGGAAAGCATCAATTATTTACACTTAACGGAATATTTTGACATTTTGGGACATATGCTTATTTGCGTTCCTGCTGAGAACTAGAGGAGAAGATTGAAACACATACAGTATGTTAGGCTATGGAGCTAGAACTGGAAGTTTATTAGCTTACCTTAGCATAACAGAAAGCAAGGGGACTTGCGAAGGTTAAAGTCAAGGGCAACTAGACTTGGTTGAAGATACTGGGAACTGGTCTTGGTCTTGACTCGGTCTCGCCCTCCCTCGGTCTTGGTCTCAACTGCTCTCAGCCCCTAAAAGTTTTGGTCTTGTCTCGGTCTCGATAAACTCTGGTCTTGGTCTTGACTTGGTCTTTGTTTGGGCGGTCATGAGTACAACACTAGTAGTCAAGCTGGTTGATATACAGTTGCTGTCAACCACATTTTTCTGGTGCAGAACGATTGTACAACACATGAATTTGGTTCACAAGTTTGAATTAATTTGTGGTTTTCTGTAATCAACTCATGGTCAAAACGTATACAAACACTTACATTCTGAATTCAGTGGCGCTTCCAAAATGTCCTTCAATTTGCCAAGCACAAGGCCTCTTAACTTCCTGTTAGTGATCATGATTGACTACAGCTGGTAGCTTCTCTGTGCCGACATAAAAAGGTTTCATAGCACTCATTGGATTGACCGATACATAGTACATAGTATAGTATAGTAATAGGAAAGTCCTGGGCGGTGTAGCCACTTTGCCAAGGTTTGGAAGAAGATCCAAACTGTTTTCCTCAGCTGGCAGGAAATTGTTTCAGATTGTCAGGAAAAAGCTGCTGGAACACTAATGTCACTGTCTACAGTCCAGCGAGTTTTACATTGCTATGGACTAAAAGGCCGCCGTCCAAGAAAGAAGTCCCTGCTCCGAAATCGACACCTTCAAGAGCGTCTAATGTTTGCAGCTGACCACATGAATAAAGGAAAAGCCTTTTGAAGGAAGAGTTTTATCGTCAGATGAGACAAATATTAAGTTGTTTGGCCTCAATGACCAGAGGTATGTTTGGAGGAGTAAAGGTGAGGCACACAGTGGATGGAATAATGACGAGGCGGACTACCTTAGAATTATTATGATCTTAAACCATTAGCCCAGACCTTAAAACTTAGACATAATTGGGTGTCCCAACAGGCCCATGACCCCAAAAACAGATCAAAGCTTGTTGTGGAATAGAAAAGACAGGCAAACATTAAGCTTTTGGGAATGGCTTTCCCAAAGTCCTGGCCTCGACCCTTTCATAATTTGTGGACCATGTTTAAAAGTCAAGTTCGTGCCAAGAAGCTAACACAATTTATTGAACTCGACCTGCAAGAGCGGTCAAATATTGAACCAGAATTCTGCCAGAAGCAAGTTGATGGTTATCAAAGGTGTATGCTCAAGGTGAAACTTGCTATGGGACATTCAAATAAATATTAGGTGCGCTGTATGTATATTTTTGACCCTGTATGTATAATTTCCACCCTGTGTTGATTACAGAAAACCCCAAATGAATTAAAAATTCCTTTTTGTTGTTTTGTTTTTATTATATTTATGTATATATATATATATATATATATATAGATAGATAGATAGATAGATATATGTTGTGCAATCAGTCTGCCCCAGAAAAAAGAACAGTTTTAAGAAATTATTGAAAGCCCAATATTGTCAGGACATTCATGTCCATGAGGAATATACCGGTATGTAAATTTCTGACTACAACTGTAGCTTTACGGACAGTCTTTCATTTGTCAGTAGCTGATATCGTGATCTGTTTTTTTGTTTGTTTTTTTTTGTTTTTTTATAATTTCAACTTCCCAAATGTACAAATATTCATATTGCATTATAGTCTCTTAAATATGTAAAATAGAATGTGTTAATTTGTAAACATTAGGTGGTGTAGGTAGACGTACTGTTAAACTTTAAAAAGAGCAGGCTAGAGGTTTCTGCCTGCTTCCAGTCTTTAAGATAAGCTAATAGCCTCCTGGCTCTTGTTCCATAATTGACATGGAGACAAACCTATATCTCACTGGTATCTGTTTTAGGACAGATTCAACAAAAATGATGCAGTTTAAGAGGTGCATGTATGTGTTTTTTAACTTTGCAGAGAGCCAGCTAGCTGTTTTTGCCTGCTTCCAGTCTTTGTCAGTACCTTTAATCAGTGACCTGCCACTAGCTCAGCTGTCTAAAAATAGCTTCAGCTTCCTAGATGTGCACATATCATTCATGACAACTTCCCTACTGTTTCAGAAGGTATCACTCCTTTGTTACAGTAATCACTCAGTGGACAGTCAACCTCAACCAGTCCATTTCTTGTGTGGGCTCGGTGACACAGCAGTTGTACACACAAAGGTTACACATACTACACCCACTTTATGCTCTCACAATGTGTGGCTTGATGGAAAAAAAATAGTATTTTAGTAAGTTCATGTATGGCTGGTTTGTATAGCTTGTATTACATTTGTAACAATGGGTAGACATGCTTGCTGTTTAATGATGAGTCAGGCTGTTTGTCAGTGGGACATCACAACCATGCTGGATGACAATAACATATTACAGGTGGTTGTTATCTTGTGGTGGTTGTACATGGCTTTCATATTACATTTGATGTGATTTTAATGGAGTCATCAGAAGACATGAAAGACCATTGTGTGTGTGTGTGTGTGTGTGTGTGTGTGTGTGTGTGTGTGACCTTTACCTCATTGGAAGGGGAAAAAGTACATGGAAGGTCATTAATCTTGTGTGTTTCCCAGAACAAACAAAAAAAGATGTTCAAACAGGTTTCTGTACCTGTAAAGAGAACTAAGTTATTCCCTTATGAAGGGTGTGGAAATGGAGTGTTTCAGCATCTTTCTTATGCTA
The DNA here is from genome assembly GCF_021292245.1 of Micropterus dolomieu. Classification (NCBI taxonomy): domain Eukaryota; kingdom Metazoa; phylum Chordata; class Actinopteri; order Centrarchiformes; family Centrarchidae; genus Micropterus; species Micropterus dolomieu. The sequence continues at coordinate 7,039,742 of NC_060159.1, forward strand.
TAGCTTCTGAAAAAGTGACTGGAGACATCTGAGACACAGGCAATTGATTGAAACTTTCAAACTGGGGTGAAAACTCTGAGATCCTCCCCTTAGTTGCCTCGGTTTCGCGCTGAATGTGCAAATGCATATTTTTTCAGGGAAGCGTGGGCGTTTTTCGGAGAAGGGGTAATACCTTTATTTCCCTCCCCAGGCATTCTCACAGTGTTACACACACACACACACACACACACACACACACACACACACACACACACAGAAATACCCACTTAGAGGGATGAATTGTAGGCCTATGTGATATGATCTGTTGTCCTACTGCCACCAGGCATCTCTCATGGTCATAGTATCACTGTCAGCTTCAAAGTTGTTAGCTATGTCTTAAAGTAGCACAGCAACACATTAAAGGGTCAGTTCAGTCACTGCTAGCAGGGTCCAGCCTTGCAGGTTATTTTTTTTGCAGATATTTCCAAATATTTGTCTCCAAGATTTCTAAAGTTCTTTAAAGGAATAGTTTGAGTTTTGGGGAAATAATCTGATTTGCTTTTTTGCACAGAGATCAATACCACTCTCTATGTTTGTACGGTAAATATTAATCTAGACACAACAGGCAATTAGCTTAGCTTAGCATAAGCACCAGAAACGAGGGGGGAAAGCTAGCCTTGCACTGTCCAAATAAACTAGTGTGTAAAAACAAAAAGTTGTGGTTTTATTGTGATATGGAGTAGAGGTTGCCAGGCAATCAACAGAGACTGCGGCAAGAAATATTTCCAGCACCCAACTCCCCATAAAACCAGAACTTGATGGTTTTTTTTACTTGGCCTCAAAGCAAATACTCGCTGGCTGCAGCATATTGAACAAGCAAGACATGTAAGAATGACTTTTGAGGCATGAATAGAGGGAGCTGCAGTAGTTCAAAAGAGATAAGATAACAGCAACAAAATCCTGTTTCAACTTGCTTTTTGTCATTTTTCAATCGTAGGAGGCAAGCCTCACCTGTATCGCTCGCTACCTGTTCTTCAAAAGTCTATAAACTCATCATTGGGTTTGTTGTGAAAGATAGATCACCAAGATTCTTAGAATACAGATCTTTTCAAATGAAGTCACAACATTCATTGAAAGGTTGAAGTCACAGCCTGTGTTAGCAAGTATGGCTTGAACATGCAAAGCAGTTAAAACAATAATGCTGTACTAAGATGGTCGTCCACGGTGCAGAGACACAGTTTTAGTGCAGCTTTAAGTAATAAAATTGGAGGCGACTTGGAAAACATGCCAGCTGACCATAAACTGTGGTTTAGCTGTCTTTTCATTCTTGAGTTTCTCTTACATTCCTTTGTATGCAACTTTATTGATTGTCCATTGTGTCAGAAGTCTCCACTCTGGACTGTGTGAGACCATGAGGGGAGAGGGGAAAGCTCAGTATAATGAAATAAACCACAAAGACAACTCAGACTTTCTGCTATCATACTGTACTGCCCTAAATACATATTAGACCAGCAAAGTTTCCTGACACACTTATGGCAGTGTGAAAATGGATCTGACTGGCAGTGTGTTACACACCACGGAAATAGTGAGACTTCGAGACAAACCACAAATCAACTGAGCAAAATCTTTCACTGTGATATTCTCAGGCACATTTTTGCATGCTCTAAGGTTTGAGCAGGCCGTCTGTCTGTCAGCTCATGTGTCACAAATAAAAGTCCAGCTTCTTGTTTTGTCTGACGATGACAACACACATTGGTTTTAGTCAATGCTTAATGTTCATTAAGCAATATATTAATTTTAGAATTGGGCAATCGTATGGCATTCATATATAGCAAGTGTTGGTGTTTGTTATTTCTTCATCAATGTTCCTGTTTTCATTCATCCATCTACTGATATATCCAGTGGTCCATTCTTGAATCGTGTCCCTGTGATAATTCTATAGTTGCTATTTTATTATTATAAATTCTCTCAGTTTCAATACTAGAATAAATCCTACTCTTCAGGAATAGATTCAAATTAAAGAACTGGTGAACTGTTTTTCAACCACCTAGCAGAGGTCTTTATCGCCATTCTGTGGTTGAAACGTGAATTGCATATATCCTGGGCTCACAGGTTCTTCTCCCTGTCAGCTGTCACTAAAACTCTTGGACAAAAACAATACAAACAGAAGTGGGCAATGCGGATTACATTGTCTGGAAAATCAGTTGAGAAACCATTTTGGATAGAATAACAGGTAATGGCTGTTTTTGGCTAATCAAGAGAAATACTAACAAATCAGGCCTTTTCATTAAACTGATACAAATAGCATATCAAAATCCATTTTTGCCATATAGCAACATTTACATTTACAACAGATTTAAAAGATAATCACCTGGGTACAAATTACATTTGGAACTCTCTCTTGACAACAAGTAAATTTAAAATTAAAATTAGCTTAAGTCATGTACAAGTAAGTACAATAATGCATACCAATGATGAGCTTAAATCTAAGATAAGCCTATGTATGGAAACATGCGGACATGGGGAGGAAATATCTGTCATTAGGATATATCTGTCAACATGTGCAGTTGACAGATATATCCTAAGTAGAACTACTGAAAGTAGTTTGTTCCAAATTTCCAGAATGGAAAAAGCTTTCAAATATGCTACACACATAATTATACAATACCCCATATAGCGTCATGATATTTTCCATTATAGTGTTTATTGATATATGTGGCCAGCCACACTGGTGTTTGTGTGTAACATTTTGGCAGCACTCCCTATGATGCATACAGTATATACAGCTTTAAATAAATCCAGAAAGCAGGTTAATCTTATAAGAGGTACAGGTTTAGAAATGTTTTCTCTCCACTCCATTCATAATCATTTTTGATTCAAGCTCCATAAACCTAATCATGAATGTTAATTCTGTTTCTGTTTCCAACAATGAGGCATCACAACAATAAATATGTTCAATTGTTTACATCTAAAAGACTATTTTGTGTGTGTCTCTTATGCCTGGATTTGAACACAACAATTTTGTGACATGCGAACAACCAACACTACATACTGTAGTCCCACACTTCCAACTGTCTATCACACTAGTAGACAACACCACAGCTTCAGCCTCCACCCACTCCTCCGGCTGCCCATCAATACCACCCAGGTGAGTGAAAGGAGAGTCAAGCAGCAAGCCATGACAGCTTTAGCCCCGGGGTGCTTGAATCATCTGTCAGTCAGCTAGCAAAGGCTGTCTAGCACCTCTTCACCATATCCCCACAGCTGCACAGGGTCCCTTCAATGTGAAATCCTAATGTCTGCTTCCAGTGCCAAAAAAAGGTATTCCAGTTCCCTGACTGACTATGCCGATTCATTCCGTTTCCAACATCATTAGGCCATGTCCTTTTTAGAGTTTAGTTTTGATTTGCACAAGTATCAAGACAAAAATAATAATACCGCACCACGTTCCTTTATAAAGGGCTGTAAATAGAGTTGCAACTATTAGTTTTATCACTGTTGTAAACATGTTACTAAAGCTTTATAAATCAGTTATGAACCATCAATATGAACAACTTCAGGTTGCCAGGTTGTGAAAAATCTCTCTGCCTTTTGAGTCATTATTGGTCATTGATTCTGTAACTAAATGTTAGTCATTCATGTTGGATAATAAACCATGAAAACTGCAGTTATAAATGTTAATAAATCATGAATAAAGGATGAGGAGTTTGTCCCGATATATTAGACCATCAGGTTAGTAAGTAAGTAAGTCATCTGTAGAAATAAATGTTAATAATGTAATTAAAGGGTTCTTACAAAGTCTATTGTTAATGATCTATGAAGCATGAGTAAATGATTTATTAACCATTTTTAAAGCTATTAGTTACAGTTTTTAACTGACTGCTAATATTACATTTAAAGAAAAAAATAATAATTATGAAACAATTATGAAACATTCAATAGTTTCTATATACATTTCTACGATGTGGTCCTTATTATTTTGGTCTGTAGTGCCTCATGTGTGGTAGTAATCACAAATTGTTTTTTATTTTTATTTACAATAACAATGTTTGTTTATTTGTTTATTGGAAGAGGGTCTTTTTTTGCTTTCAGTGAAGGGTCTAACACATAGGCTTTACTTATAGGTTATAATAAGGATGTAAGTCATACCTGTCAACACTGGGATTTGAAATTAAGAGAAATTTTCAGCAGAGCACAGTGAAAATGTTTCTTAATTATTCTATATAATATTCTAACAAATAAATAAAAGTATAATGTTAATTTCATAGTATAACCCTACCGTTAGTATTTCAATACATTGTTTATACTGTAGTTAATATTTCATATATAGTTTACCACTAGTATAGACCTATAGGGCCTATTAATTCCAGTTACAGCAGTTTAATTTTTTATGGGTTGTTTTCATTAAATTCTTAATGTGCAAATTAAAATTATTACTAAGTACTAACTTGTCACTAATCATAACCATTCATGCACAACATTTACTTTAGGTTGTTGTCTTTACACGCACATCATCTATCATTTTCCCGGTATCTATTTTTAGGGACATACCAGTAAAATACTTGGTAGAGCCTGCAGCATACACCCTGAAACCCTGGCGTTGTTGTTTCATTGGCGGGTGCTAATGTTATTTTTTTAAGTTAAAAATCCGGGAAATTTACGGCGAAATAGTTAAACTGGAAGACAGCTGGAGAGAACCGTTAAATAGGGCAGTGTTCACTGGACGTTGACAGGACACGAAGCGCGGAAACGTCAGGCCCTCCGACCTCACAATGTCTTACCATACACCTCAAAAAAACATTTCAAACTAGTTACATACCGGTACGTGCACACACAGGACCTATTGGGCGTTCAGAACAAGTTAAAGGAACTACAAATCCCTAAAATATTTCCGAAGCAATTAGTTACCTATATCAACCTTTGATTGGACAGACTCAGTAAAGCTCCGTGTGATTGGCCGGCGGTCGCCATGTTTCCTTTACCAGCTGTCTAGATGTGTGCTAGCTAACCTGTTAGCTGTCTGAGGTACATTTGCCTCTTTATTCGGGGTAAAATTAACGACAGGCCCCGCCACCCCGTCAACACCGGCTCTGGAAGTCGCAATGCCGGTTCACTCCCGGGAGAAGAAAGAAAGTAACCACGAAGAAATGGAGGTGGATTTTCCCGAGCAGGACGGCAGTAGCACAGACGAGGAGGACACCGTTAGCTCGTCTGTGTCTGAAGATGGAGACAGCTCGGGTAGGAAAATAGGCCTTAAATATCAACCAGCAGCTAAATGAATCAAATATGCTTGTCTGTCAGACATGGGTTCATCATGATGTTAATAAATTAGCTGCCATATTGACCGGGGGGAGTGGATATAACCGACTACAATATGGGTTGGAGATGCTATGATGATAGTGGTTGAAAAGAAAAGCAATTGATATGGAGGTGATGTCAAACCATGTCTTTTTGTGCACAGAGATGGATGATGAGGACTGTGAGAGGCGGAGGATGGAGTGCCTGGATGAGATGACCACCCTGGAGAAACAGTTCACTGACTTGAAGGAGCAGTAAGTTCCTTCCCATGTTGTCTCCAACAAAATAACGTTAGAGCCTTCACCTGCTGCTGCCTGGCCTGAATTGACTTCATATTGAAGTTTAACTTTTACTTACGTCTGTGCCAGAGATTCTGAGATGCTTGTCATTTCATCTGGTTCCTTGGGATACTCTCTCATCAGTCCTTGTAATCACTGTTACAGCATTAAAAGCAGGTGTGTTGGCATTCATTATTCAGCCTAGCGCACAATGTGATGCTCGGTGGGGAAGCTCATGGACCGTGCACTGAAGTCTCACCAAGTGGAGCAGAGGTTCAACTGGCTGTCAAGCCCCTGGTTTTAATCAGGGTGTTTTTGCTGGTACGTTGGACCCTTTTTAGAGTGATGGCCAGCCATATACTCTACACCGCTGTAAAAAAACAACAACAAAAAAACGGTAGTAAGCTGGGTGATAAATGTATATCAGTCTCTGGCCATTTGCTTGTAAATCTTGGGTTTTGTGGCTCAGATACAGTCTCTCCTACCAGCAATTTTGACATGAAACTGAAATGGCTTATTGAGACAGCATCAGCCATACTGGCAGGTGCATTAAATAAACAGCCCCTTCTGTAGAAGTGCCTCAGCTTTCTGTTTGCGTGAGACACAGTCAAGGTCACAGTTTTGCCTAAAATCTGAACTGTTCTTAATGTGCTTACAATAAATTTTCAAATTGTTTGGCTCACTGTAATGATGATGCTGGAGTTTCCCCGACCTGTACATTCTTATGAATTGAATGCTTTGCCTCCTTCTGTTTTTTGCTGTTCAGGTTGTACAAGGAGCGTCTGAGCCAGGTTGACATCAAGCTTCAAGAAGTAATGGCTGGCTGTGCCCAAGAGTACCTGGAACCTTTAGCCAACTTGCAGGAGAACATGCAGATCAGGACCAAAGTTGCTGGTGGGTCAACGTAATATTACATTTAGATCAGACTGAAAGGACCAGTGTGCAAAGTCCCTTTTCCACCCAATGGCACCAGTTCAACTCGCCTCGACTCTACTCACCTTTTTTGGTTTTCCATCAGTCAGATCTGGTACCTGCAGACTACTGGTTGGTCAAGGAGAATCGTCACTATTCGCTGCATCATCATTGCGCACGCCAGACGGGATGTCGTGAACAAATCTGCCATTTTTAAGACAGAGATTGCGAGATAGTAACTGTAATGATACTCTTTGTACTTTATGACTATTTACTTTATTATAAGTGTGTGCCACATGGCGTGTTGTGTTGATGATTATGTCACGGCAGTTTCATGCGGCATCGCTATGATGAGCAGCTACATTGAGGGGGTATTATATCTGCAATGGAAAACGGAGGACGGGGCACCAAGCTAGCAAGTTGAGCTGGTGCCAGGCATGGGTAAGCCCCATAAGATTTAGGGGTCACATGTACAAAATAATCCTCCCTATGGCTAAAGCAAAGGATACTCTTTTGTTTATATACTTTCAGGTATCATATCCCTGCATTTTCCCTGTATATTGGAAAGATCTAAACAGAGTTTGCACCAGTTGTGCAAGTGTCTTCAAGATTTAAGAGTGTCTCCTCAGATTCATTTAATTTTTTAATGCTTTTCACAGGGATCTACAGGGAGTTGTGCTTGGAGTCCGTGAAGAACAAGTATGAGTGTGAGATCCAAGCTGCCTGCCAACACTGGGAGGTGAGAGGTCAACAAATGAGTCGGGGCTGATGTGAAGGTTAGGTGTGCATTAGGGTTGGTCCGATTGCCGATTGGATCGCTTATCGTCAATTGAAGGAATGATCAGCGATTGGTTTTTCATGCGCCGATGTTAAGGCGATTTTAACTAACTCACTAACAGAACTAAGATGACGTAACAACAGTCTCTTGAATCTGCGCCACACTGCGGTGTTTTGCGGTGTTGACACGCTGTACATGCTGCTATCGATTGCACCTTCGCTCCACGTACGCGGCGCCACAGTTACATGGTAATTATATGGGAAACACAGTACTGTGTATTTACAGATGTTTCTGGTGGTTTCTCTTAAAGCTAATAAGCCTGTTGCATCCACATTGGCATTTCACTGGCATGCTGCAACGTAACACCACCACCTGGCGATCAGATCACCAATCAGTGATCTAAAGTAGCCGTGATCAAATGATACAGAAATGGAGACAATCACCCAACCCTAGTGTGCATTTTGTTCAATTAGATTGCTGCCACTACAGTGTAGGGAATCCAGTTTTATTTAGGTTTTGTTTGGGTTTTTGCCCCCAGTGTCCACTACCCAAACAGATTTAATTTAACCCCAGTCACTGCTTCTGGTGATGTCTTGGCCCCTGGTTTCTGTCTTCTAGAGTGAGAAGCTGCTGCTGTTTGACACTGTGCAGAGTGAACTGGAGGAGAAGATCAGAAGATTGGAGGAAGACAGACACAGTATTGACATTACCTCAGGTACGAACAAGGGCTGCAACAAACGACTATCTAAAATATGTCAAAAATCCATCAAAGTATTCCTCACATTCATTTTAAGCAGTAATTGGTAAATATTTGCTAATACCATTGAACAACAAGTAAAACAACTTATCAAAATTGGAATCTGTTAACTGACATATCCACCATTTAATTGTTTAGTACATGCGACACGATGCTAAGTTAGCACTTACAATCTGTAGAAGAGATTGAAATATTCAGCAAATCCCTTTTCTAATCTGTCCTTTTGACTTTTCAGAGTTGTGGAATGATGGATTGCACTCACGGAAAAACAAGAAGAAAGACCCATTCTGTCCTGTCAAGAAGAAGAAGCCTGTTGTTGTTTCTGATATCCTTTTCCCTTTGTCCTGTTTTTATTCCTCCCATCACTCATCTGTTCCGCATTTTGTTGCAGCATATCAGATGTTAAGACAGATGTTTCCTGCCACTTCACTGTTGTTGTTTTTTTCCTTAACCGCTCCATTACGACCTTATATTGTTTACATGCTGCAAGATCTTGATATTCTTGAGGACTGGACCGCAATAAGAAAGGTATTTTGGAAACTAACAAAGTAGTCACTCCGTGAATGTATCTGAATGTTGTGATTTGACCTTTTCAGTCATGTCTGTGCACTCCGCCCACAGGCGATGGCATCACTGGGGCCACACAGGGTGAAGGTGGATGGTAAGAGTTTCTCCTCGTCCTCAGTTACAGTCAATACCTGGCTGAGTGCAGTGATCGACCCACAGTTACACAGGGAGGGCTCGATTCAATACTTTCCGCTAAAAGTACTCAAGTTCGTAGATGAATAGGAGACAGATGTTGCCTCCTCATCTGTCTTTGTCCCTCTCTGTGTCCTTCTTTTTAAACTGTCCCTGCCTCACTTGCTGCCCTCTCGAATATCCGTATCTTCCTCACCCCCAGTTTTTCAATCTAATTCTTTCCCTCCAGTTCCTGCAGTCAAGCCTGACAGACATCACCATGTGGCGCGCTCGGAGGACGGTCGACTTTTCTATGACAACCAGTGGTACTGCAGGGGACAGGCCATCTGTGTCAACAGGAAGGATGAGTACCCGACTAGGTGGGTGGGTGGGTGTGTGTGTGTGTGTGTGTGTGTGTGCGCGCGCGCACGCGTGTGAGCAGTCTCCAATGCTCTTTGCAATAATAAGAGGGAGTGATGATTTTGGTTATAGCATGTGTTAGCTATAACACTAACTGATAACTGTGTGTATTCACTTTCTGACACCCATCCCCCCGGCACTGCTGAGTGGTAAAGCAACGGGCGGCTCCGGAAATGGAGGAGCTACTCACACCTGGGGGGGAAAAAAAACAACATAAATTGAGGGGGGTGAAATGGCTCCAGAGAAATCTTATAAAACGATCATAAGTTATCAGCCAACGGAAAGAGTACATGTGTGCACATGCACAAGCCTCATTTCCACTCCCACTATTAGCCAGAAATGTATGCGGACATGACCTACATTGCTTTAGTACAGCGAAGAATTTGTGCGATTCCATCAATTGTGTCACATCGACACAGTTTTGTAGCCAAGCCAAAGGAGCCATCATTATGTACAGACCTTTTGTGGCTACTTACAATGCCTGTTTCACTCATTTATCTCATGTACCTGTACAAGTAATGTCTCAATCACCTTCACCGCATGTCAGAAAGGCACAAAGTGCTGCACTCTTTCAGACAGAATGAACAGGACCTTATCTCAGGGAAATAGTTCCTGTTGTATCACACAAAAGATATTAATGCGTTACACGGTCAGTGGCTATTGGAATGAATTGCCTGAAGGGATAATGTTTTGTTATTAGAATCTGTCTCTTTCCATGCTTTTCCATCTCCACCTTATGTAATCATCCTCTGATCGTTCTAGAAAACCCTGTGTCTGCATGGTGGGAAGTCTGTGTTTAATACCAGTCCATGTATATTAAATGCGGTATGCGTGCTTTTGATTGTTGAATTTGGCAACCTGATAACATTCGCAAGGTATGATATCCTGGATGTCTGTGAACATGTTTGTAAAGAAATTAAGATTTAATTACATGTTCCAGTTGTGCGTCAGTAGTTCAGGCTCCAAAGGTCTTTAGAAAGTATTGCCTCTCTTCTCTGTAGCCTTTAGCTGTCTGTAAAAAGAAAAACATCCCAAATGCTCTTGAAATCTGTTTGTGCAGTTGGTTGCACAAGAGTTTTCCCATGAAAATACATGATGGCAGATGCTGACTGTTTGCCACTCATGGGGGATTGACCGTGGTGACTTCTACGCACAGTGATGTGTACGGCGATGTCACCGTGTCGTTTGTGAGGATCGGGAAGTGATTTAGCGCTAACATTGTTGTATGTTCTGTGTCATGCAGTGCCATCATCACCACCGTCAACAACGATGAGGTGTGGTTCAAACGACTGGATGGCACCAAGTCTAAGCTGTACATCTCCCAGCTGCAGAAAGGCAAATACACTATCAAGCACTCGTAAAAACACACGTTCTCGCTCTCTCTCTCATACACACACACACGCGCATATATACAGGCAAAGACCATCATCTCTGCTGTTTCTTTTTGTCTCCTTTCTGTGTGGTATCTTTCTACATTCTTGCCATATGTACAGTCCCACACCTCACTTCACTCCCTTTAGTGTATAAGGAACAAAAGAAACTAAATCAACTGACTCTTCAAGTCTAAGGAGACGATCGTCTCTGTAAATATGTATGTATGTTGATATTATTGACAAGGTCACAAAGTGTCATTTTCTCTGGAACGGAGATCAATGCAAAGTGCTGCTACAAAACCGAAGGGCGAAAGGACCAGAGCAGTAGTGAACTGTGAACTGCGGAGCGGAGTCGCGTGCCTTTCTGAGACAAGACAATGCCTAGGCTTATGCGTGGCGGTAGGGGCGGAGTCCTGAACTATTAATATCAATGCAGTGAAGCCTTACTTTGTACTGTGTTCGCACCAAGAGGACTGAAACGGGTCAATGAATGATTGTGTGAGAAACCCAGATCCAGGTGAGGATGCCGTCCGTTTGATTTGCCTCTTTGGACCACCGGTTAGATTACATCTGTATTAGGATCGCTAGGGACGCCAGTCTGAAAAATAAAAAAAAGTTTGATTTAGTGAAAACAAAATTGCACAAGTGTCAATATGGAGATGGAGAATGATTAATCAATTTTGAGTAAATTATTACATTGTGAACGTAATGAGATAACTATTCTTCAAGAACACCCTAGGGTTTTGTTGAAAGTCACTTGGGGAGCTACTGTACTAATTGACGTCTTGATGTTTTAGTGTTATTTTCACAGCACTATGAGAAGTTCAAACCAAGGCCGGCCCCATGGGCTAAGCAAAGGTTTAGAACTGTATTTTCAGCAGACAGTAATGGGAGGGGCCCTGTATATAGAGATGAGGGTGTGTTTTGTGTTTACCTCACTGTGATCCTTCCCTCTGTCTCCCGTCATGTTGCCATGTGTCTTATAGTGCCTAGAACTTAACAATGCAGGAAGGCTTAAGTTGCTCTACTCCACAGGTGCAGATTGCGTCTTTGTCTGTGGTGGGCTCACAACAGCCTCAAATGTGCAATTCATAGTGCCATTTTTGAGTTTTTTGTAAGCTAAAATGGCTGAAAGGTTAAGTCCTGCAGTGTAAATGTTATCTCCCGTTCCCTGTCCTCCCATCTTGTCTGTGTTCGTCCCTCTCAACTGTCACTTCACTTTCCCCGCCCCCTCCTTGCTGTTGAGTAAAAATGTTCCTTAACAATGACGTGTTAACAGTACAATGAGAAAGCAAGGTTAAGGGATTTTTTTTTTTGTGTACAATCCATCCAATTGAATCTTCTATGTATGTGTAAATTATGCTCAAGTCAATGGAGGGGATCTTGTTTTGTGTTGTATTTACGGTGATTTATATTTTCAACATTGCATACATATTTCAAAGTATTACCTGCCAACTGTATTGAAAAGTGAGGTGCTTGCAACATAACAAACAAAGAAAAGGTGTGTTTGAAGCCTGATGTGGCATCGACTGAGTAGAACTTTTGATAGTTTGTTGCAACTTTTGGGCTTTCATTGCTTTGTCTTTACCTTTTTATTATTATTTTTTATTTTATACATTATGGTTCCTTTTCCAGATTGGAAGTACAAAAGAAAACATGTGACATCGTGCCAATGCATGTACAGCTGATTAAAGATTTTGTTTGTATCATTGGAAGAGAGTCAAACCTGCACATAAACAATTCTTTATCATTTTAAATGTAAAAGAGAGCAGAGAGTCTTACCCTGAGTGGATTGGTGTTTCTAATGTACTGTACTGTTCTTCCTGCATTTCTAGCAAAGAAGTGTCTGTGCATTTTGGTGATTACAATATCTACCCGCACTGCTCGGCCTGAGTCAAGCTAATTTCCTTTTCTTGGACTTAAGAGCTTTGGATAAAAAAATATCAGAGCTTTGCATAGAACTAAAATATCCTGTTGGATTTAGCCTAGCATGGCCAAAAAAGCCCAGATACAATCTTATATAATACTCCAGTGTACAAAGGCAGAAAGTTCCTGACAGTGCTCAACCCAAAGTCACCCCTGAGGTTCGCTGAACCCTGGCTACACTCCTCTGTGACAAAAAAAAGTGGCTTATTTGGGAGAAACATGCTGAGCTAGTCTTATTTGATAATGACTCTTTGGTCTGCTGTGCTGTTCAACCTTTCAGTCACTTATTTCTGGCAGAGGGATACTCACTAGATTAACACCACATACTGGTATTGATTCAGGATCTAATCTAATCTACCATTTTCTTGCTCCCCATCAATGTCCATCTGCCTGGCCTTGTGCCTGTGTGCACACAGCATGCAGAACCTCTGCAGCCTTTGATTGGTCTACTGGGAATATTGATAAAATGTGGCAATGTAGTGAGAAATTCAGTAGTAATTTAATAATATCAATTAATAAGCTAATTGGTTAAATTTCCCATGTTTAGATAGAGCTTTCTAACAAACTAGTGTTTTAAATGAATAGTGTTTGCTGTAATTTTCCGCATGGTCATACTCTGTTAACATCGGTCTATGAAAGCGAATCTATCTCAAAATCCCACATTTCAAACCACCTTACAGGCCCTCCTTGCACTTCTTTGTTGCACTGTCCTTTTCCTGGACAGAAGGTGTCAGTAGTGCTCCATGGTGGAGAGGAAGCAGCCTCTGCACTAGATGGGAGGAGGGAGGTGGTCTGTAAATCTGGGGCACCCTGCTGCTCCTGCTGCTGAAGCCCCCCAGCTGATGAGGGGGGGGGTGAAGGCACAGTTTGATCACAGCTCGCTGGCCACGTCTGCTACTGCAACAGAGAGGTGGAGAGGGGAAGAAGAGGAAAATCCCCATCACCGCGTCAAAGGCAGCAGCAGCATGCAAGCAAGCAACGGGGCTGTCTGCCCCTCTACACGCCATGGAGAAACTTGCTAGAGCTTTCCTTGAGTCTGCTCCACACAGCCCTGTGAACGTGTACATGCACCCTTGTGTATGTATGAATATGGTCAGAAATGGACATGACATGCCATTGCTTCCCAACATACACGTACATGTACAATGGCAAAGGACAGGGTTTCTTGGTTTGGTTTCTGTCTCATGATGATGCTGGTTGAATCTGGATATGTCCTGAGGTTCTGTCCATCTTCAGCCCCATCTATACTTAATGAGTAACCAGAACTGGAGGGTCACTGGGACATGTTTACAGCAACACTGGGGCTAATTAGACCGTGAAAGTGTCAAACCGTACTAAATTACTTATATCCCTGCCTCTCTGTGTGATGTATGTGCATCACTGTGCATTTTCAAGAGTGAGGGGCTGTGCATGTGGATCGCGCGGTTCATGCACGCATGTTGCTGTGTGCCAGGCCTGTGCGTGGGTGTGCATCTTTGATGCTGATTGTGAAGAGAATGTGAAATGCATACATCCACAAGTTCACATCAAAAAGGTGAGGCAAGCTGCTCGTCATCAGGATAAACGAGGAGAGAGAACAGCGCGAGGTGGATTTAAGTGGACAGTGCTGCACCCTGGTGTCACCACCTTAGGTGTGGCAGTGGCCTAGAATTTGCCATTAGCACTCTGTCTACTTGCTCTTCATGCATCAAGTTGCTATTTCTTCAAAGATGGGCGTAATCTGCCTTCCACACTGATTTTTACTGCAATTTGACAGCAAGTTTAGATGCGGCCTATTGTATAAGTAACATTTTATATACAGGTCAGAGCCTAGACGCCAAACATGCTGTACATATTCTACATTGACATATTAATCTATTCCATGTGACTTTGCTGACAGAAAATTGTTTCAGAGGGGTTACAAGTGGGACAAAGCATTGGAAAGACAACCGCACCTTAAAAAAAAAAAGCCTGGCAAGAAGAGATGTATACATGTCACCCTTCACCATAAAATGTCTCTTTTGTACACAACTGTTCCATTTGTTAAGTAAGTAAAGATAAGTGATTCACTTTTGGGAAAATCAAGCATAAATAAAGAAACTTTTCTCCCACAAGGTGACAAATCTCTGGTGAAGAAAAATGTCAACTTCAAGTTGAATATAACAGTGCAATCACTTAATAATACATCTTAAAGGACAACATTTATAATGTTCTCATAAATGGGGCCATTAGTCAACTTAAGATAGCGCTTGTGATCGAGAGTTACTTGTGGTTGAAAATTGGTAAATCCGGCTCGAGGTTACCAAAAGGTCCAGCTGATCAGGCATTGCTTGTTATGAAACACTTCACATGCTGGTTGTTACCATTACAACCTAAGCAGGACACAGAGATTAGGAACTCCAGACCTGGTTAGATTGGTCCCGCAGCAAGTTTGTCAGAGTACATGACAATCATGGCCCTCAAGTCCAGCTTCCTAGACTTTACACCAGCAAACAACCCTGTGTTTTTACATCTGCGATGTACCCATGTGACCTGGTCTAAAGACTACCTTCTGTAAGGAGAACGAAGAACAAGAAGATGGAACAGCATCATCTAACAATATCTTCCTTGTGATCAAGTCAGCAATTGCAGTTAACGAGTTTCTGTTTATGTCAAACAACAGGAAATGTCTCTTTCTAATATCCTTGCGCAGCGGCTTAGATGACTGGTCTAAAGGACATTTGTAGCAACTCAGTATTTCAGGTCTGGCAGGGCATGATTCCCTACACCAGTGGAATAGCAAGGTCTTCCTGGGTGCCTAGCTCTGTCCTGACAGACTTTTTGATGACCAAAAGGCACTCAGAGCTAGGAAGATGGCTCTTGGAGTCGGAGTGGAGTCAGTTCAAAGAATGCAACACGGCAGAGCAGTGACAGCCTTGACTGTCGTCAAAAGCAAAAAGCAAAACACATAGTCCCTATCCTCTCAAGATCCACCCTTTAGGATAGATATGTTTACTCATGGGACATGGCCAAATAGCCTGCCTAACAGTTTGCATCCCCTCTGATTTCTTTAGCCTGTCAACCTCTTGTACTGAGAAACAGTCTTATGATATGCTGAGGTATCCCAGCTAATGCAAGCTAAAATCCCCAATTCTGGTGAATGGCACGACCGGCACAGTGCTCAACTTGGGGCTGCCTCTCAAGGCTCGGATCCTGAGATAGGCAGGGTGCATCTCAGGATTGACTCCATCTGTGATGCAGAAAAATCCCAGAAAGCAGACCGTTTCTGTCTATAGTGCAAAATGGCTGGGCTGTGAGAAGCAGTGTGATGAGAGGGAGTCGACCCAGAGAGCTACCCAATCTGTTCGCTCTTTCGTCTGTGTCACATTCAACTATAAAGGTGTATGCATCAGTGATCTCTTCTTGTCATGTGGGGTTTGGAGAGAATTTATTTTTAACCACCCCCTACTGAATTCGACTAAGGCGGCTGCATCCTGCGGTACACTCCTCTGCCCCTAAGTAGAAATAGCCAGTTTATACCCATTGGGCAGGTGCTTCTAAAGCTGTTATCCAAAAGCCAAGAGAGTAAATAAGTTGTGTGCCCTTTTGTACCACCCAAACTGCATGCTTTGTCGAAGGGACTTGAGAGGCGCTCCCTTCAGACAGAACCTTCCCTTTTAGCCAACAATGGTAATAGTTTTTTTTTAGGTACAGTGTGGCTCAGTTTAAGAGCTTTTTATTCTCAACCCTAAAGGGGACAAATAAAAGAAAGGGTGCATCGTCTGTGCCCTGTGCTGTGTGAGCTTTGGCATGATATGCACTTGGCAGCACTTTTTTCTACTCTGCGAACAGTGCTGTTGTTGGTAAAACCCCTAAGGTTCAACCCTTGGCTATGCAAGGGTATCTTGGAAGGGCCTCCTTGGCTGAGTGTGTACACTCAACAAGGAGGCCCTTCAACGGCAGCCTTGCTTAGTGGAACATCTGTTGAGAACATCTGTATATCAGCATGTAGGTTGAGACCGTGCATTTTTATCAGGTTTTTACCGGTTGGATGTTGGTACTGTTACTTAAATGACCTGTGAATGACCATGTGAATTGCTGTCTGTGCCAGAGCTCCCACTGTCCTTTCTGTACAGAATTCCTAACTAGGATCAAAGACCAGACGTCCTCTAGCTAGGTCTCCAGCCCCTCCTGCAGCACAGACAGGTTAAGTGTACCATTACTAATTAAAACAGAGCAGTAAGTGCAATAAGCTAACGAGTAGTCAAATGTGTGGTAATGAAAATAAGAAATAACAGTTGCGAAATGTTTGTGTCCGGTCAATGCTGTGATACCAGAACTGACCTCCACCTCCCTTTAGAGTTCATTCCTGTCCTCAGATAGGTCTGTGATAATTGACTTCTGGAGTTATAACTCTTTTGACTTGATAGCTTGAAACTGAGGAGGTCCAGCAGGCTGTCAGGCCTGTATGTGTCAGGTTTATTTAGCTGACCAGACGGGTTGGCAGTATCACCTTCCACCTCCACACCCACTGTCCTCAGACACCATACAGTATCTCCTCATTATGTCAAGTCTGATATGCAAAGTAGCCCCGGGAACCACTGTAGCATGACAAAAGCAGACAGGGGCAATGCTTTTGTGTGTGTGTGTGTGTGTGTGTGTGTGTGCGCGCACTTAAGAAAGGGTGTATGTTTATGTCTTTGTATTTGTGTGTCTGGGTGGGCTCCTCAGCCAGCGACGGCTTTGTAGCTCTGATTTTACATAGAGAGGGTATCAAGTTCAGCATCATCTCCCCAAACAGATTAACACACACTACTTATGTGCCTCTTGCAGGCTCAGCCTCAAGAGCTCAGTGCAGGCTCAGTATGGAAATGTAGTCAAATGGCCAACTGGCATCAGCGCGACAGGATAAGAGACTTGGTAGTCAAGGCGATTCTCCTGCATCACACTTTAGATACAGGCTTCCTTTTTCTTTCGGGATGCAGATTGTGTTTGTGTACTGTAAAAAAACGTGTGTTTCACTTGAATGTACACTTAAATGTGTGCCAGCCTTGTTTACTGTGTGTGTGTGTGTGTGTGTGTGTCTGTATGTCTGTGTGTATGTTTGTGCGGGATGCAGAATCAGTGGAGTGAGAAACAGAAAGCTCACCCAGCCATTTGGCTGCAGTCCTAATTGGCTGTGCGCTGTTGACAGGATGCTGACAGAGCACATCGCAGACAGGTACTCTGTTTCTCTCTGTTTCATCTTCAGGGTTTGTGAAAATATTTCCTCTGAGGAATTCCCTTCTCTACTCATTTTCAAGCATGAAAAAAGTGGCGCCCTTTGACGAGTTACAAAGCTTGTTTTTCTAGTGTACAGAAAATAGGGAATGGGGAGTCTGGAGATAGGCCAGCCTTAATGAGACTGTTTTCTGCTTCTTATCAGGCCTGGGTGGTTTACTGTACAGTTTTGCTTGAGGCATTTTCATAGACATAAATGAACATTCAAATGTAAAGTTATGTCCATCAATATAGACACCACTGTAAAGAGCTAATTAGTTTTGCACTTAAAACGTAGAAAAACAAACATCCTGGGTTCACATAATCGAGAGCACGACTCGTCATAATGGCACACTTCAGTCTGTGAGGAACACGCATGGACACGCTCACACATCGCTTTTGGTGGACATCAAAAACCACTGGAATGCAAGTAGTAGGGAAGGTCGTCGCCTCAGGGTGCTTTTACACTTAACACTTTGTGTTGATGGGTCACAATGATATCACTTTATGCACTTCTTTCTCTCTCTGCCCCTCATTCATGACTACATTTACTGAATCTGAATTCCCTTCAGGTGTCTTTTCATTTTGTGTACACTTTATGTGAAGTTATGTTATGGACTGTATGCCTTTTAAGAGGTGTAGATGTGCTGTACCATGTTGCCAAGAATAATAGAATCATGATGTTACTCTGTCTAGACCCGAGGACAAAGGAGGTTGCGGAACACCTTGCCTGAGGAAACTAGGCTAAGTCACTGTATTCTTTTGCCCACGGTTCTTCTCCTATTCTCATCCTTTTTACAGTGGGATTTTACATAAAGCAATAGTTAGGTTTTTTGGAAAACGTGACTATTTGCTTTCTGGGAGCGAGATAGATGAGAAATGATGTCTCTCCATTAAATATATGATTAGTTACCAGTCGGGTTAGCTTGGTTTAGCACAGAGAATGATAATAGGGTGAAACAGCTGTTAGAAGGTACAAAATCACCTACCATCTAAAGCTCACATATTAACACCATGTGTTTAGTTTGTTTTGCTGGGGTCTTTACTCTTTGCCTGGTAGGTTTAACAAGTGAAAGCACATAGTTAATAATACACCTGCTAAACATCAGCATGACAGCATTATAATTGTGAGCATGTTAGCATTTAGCTCAAAGTACCCACCTCGCAGAGCCGTTTGCATGTACTCTAAGTGTTGATTATTTATTCACTACATTAATAGATGCATCATTAAAATTAATTGTTAATTATTATTATAATCTACAATATATGTTGATACCGATATGTGATGATTCTACAACATATTGCATACTTCTTTCAAAGAGTCTTCCAGAAAAGGCGGGAGAGTTATGTTTGAGGCTCATGGGAGGCTCAGCATTGAGAGGAGCTGAAGCATCCTTAATTCCCTTAAACTGGAGGGAGAGTTTAAAAGGTGAAACTCCTGTAGGGCTCAGTGCAGGAAGGGAAGCAGGCAGAAAGCTTAGACCCATCAGCGGATGACCCAACATTTTAAAGTACAGTCTCTGTCTCCTCTCTCTGTGCTGTGCTGCCTCTTTATTGTTACATCACATACTCCATGCGATAGGTTGTCTCTCACTAGTACACTCTCTTTCACTCCTAAATCCTTGATTAATTTAGGTTAAATTAGAGATGATGCCTTTAGTTCAAAGCTTAAATTGTTTTACATGTGTTGGCAAACAGTAATAATAAGCAGCAGCTCATGGATTCAAATTATCATAGATAATTCAGAGACTGAATATATGGCTTAGAGAGGAAATTACTTGGGAGACTTTTAGGACTCAGGATCAGCCAAGTTCAATATGCTGAGAGCTCACCTCATGTTGCTATAGATAGGTTTAGCATTTTCAAATTCATGTTATGTTCCAATTTTAATAAAGCTCTTCTGCCAGAACTGTTAATACCAACTGAGCAAATAGCATATGATGTCTGTGGTCCCTTGCATTTTTTCCCCTTTTGAGATGTGTGTGTTTTTGGTTTTTATTGGGAAGTGTAGCAACTAGCAAAGTGGTATCTGCCCATGATACAACATCTTGTGCAGTGTGTAATGCATAAAGAAGATAATAAGCCAGTAACAATAAATACATGTTTGTGTGCATGTGCATTGATGCTGTTAGTCAAGAGTCTTATATGCCCTTAATACTGAAATCCCAGGAAAACATTTGGGATTTGCCACTCATGCATTGACATAGATTCCCTCACCAAAGAGATCCTTATAGGCATTTCTTCCTTAAGAGGTGATTTAAGAGGTGGTATTATGTATTATATCTCTTTTTTGTGCATGTAACAGGTTTGCAAAGTGAAAAAGCCCAAAGTCCAGCCCAAAGTGAGCTCCCATCTCCCACAGAAATATCTGCTCTGAACTGCTTGAAAACAGCTCGTTTGTAGTCCAGCCCTTCACTTCCTTGACTTGTGACGTCACAATGAAAACGCGTCATAAAGCTTGCCAAGCGGCTAGCGGGGTCAGGCACGCCCTCAAACCAAACTAGGAGGAGCATGAGGCCGGCCAGCCGCCCGCTCACAGAGCCCTCTGCTCCCGCCGTCACACAGACCGCCGCAGCAACAACGGCAGAGGAAAACACAGCTGGAAGGTTTTCATACTGCTTATCTGTCTTTACATTCTGAGGAATGTTGAAATGTTTTAACTTAAAAAAGAGAAAGCATGTTTTTTTTTTTTATTGACAATGGCCTCAACAGGTAGCTAGTCATTTAATATATGACGATGCCTCTGACTTTATTTATAGATGTATATGAGCATCACCTTTAAGCTGAGGTCTGTTGATCATTTTCTCAATTAATCGAAAAATAACTTTCAGGTATCAAGGTGATGATCTAGTCATCTGACCACTCAAAGCACTTTACACGACGTGTCACATTCACACACCGATGGCTGAGGGCGCCGTGCTAGGTGCCAACTACTCATCAGAAACAGAAACTGATCGTTCACACACAGCCTGCGGTTCAGAATCTTGCCCAAGGACACTTTAGACATGAAGACTGGAGGAGCCAAGGATTGAACCACCGATCTTACAATTAGTGGACGACCCGCTCCACCCTCTGATGTCAGCCAATTCCTTTTTTTGTTCGACCAACAGTCCAAACACCAAAAGTATCCAATTCCCCCCCCCCCCCCCATAAGATAAATAAGATAAAGAAATACAGCAAATCCACATACATTAATTAATCAAATATCAAATCGATTATAGGTAGATAATGATTGTTTTTAGCCACATCAGCGGCATGGATGGTGGGATGACAATGTTGGTCAGTACTTCTGGATGGGTTGCCATGAAATTTAGTAGAGAAATTCATGGTCCACTGAAGATGAATCCTAATGACTTTGGCAATCCCCTAAATTTTCCTCTATCACCACCGTAATGCCATGAACTTTAGTACAGACATCCCCCCCCCCCCCCCCCCCCCCCCCTTGGTTTATGACCAGATATGTGCCATTTTCCTTGTGAGCATTTTAGGGTTAGCATAATGACAAAGCACAGCTGTGCCTCAGTACAGACTCATAAAGCTGCTAGCATGGCTGTAGACTCTTAGTCTTGTTGATTAATAGTTGCAGATTAATCAACTAATCGTTTCAGCTCTACTTCCTTTAGTCACAGTAAAACAAACTGCTGAAAATGAATAAAGCTCAAAGGATTTCTCCCAGCAGGATCTAACAAATGTTTAGGACATCAGATGGAAAGGCTTGCATCATGTTTAATATTAAACAGTTACAGGTAGTACACTTTTATTTACTTTCATATCCACTTAATATGTTGAATCTGTCCCCTGAGCCGTGCTATCACAGAGATCTTGTAGGTGAAACAATGAGTATAATGGACACACAGTGCAGCACTGATTTCCAAAACTGACTTCTACTTGTGCCCGTGTCACCCACATTTCACTCATGATGCCACATCAAATGCACAGCTGTGAACTGAGCAACGCTGCCAGGGGACCGCGGAGTACAGCAGTAGTATGAGGGTACTTGTCAATGTCTGGGCCCATAGGCTTGGCCTCGTCACAGCTCTCCAAAGCTGTCATCAGATTGGCTGTCATCTCCATTTATTATCAAGAGTCTGCCTCTGCACTGTCGATGCTACTGTAGCAACTGGCAACTGCGAAGTTGAAAGGCAGGTGTTGAGCACGTGGTGCGTGAGCCATCCGAGGACATGATGAGAAGCACTGACTCATGAACACAAGAGAGAACACGGTGTGAAATTGTCCAAGTCCTGCAATGCCTCTCCAAATCAATTTGTCAGGTCAGTCCCAGCATGTGTGTGGTTGATAAGCCAATAATGTGTGAGAGAAACAGCTGTCCAGATATAGATTCATCACATATAATCCACACTCACTCACACGTTGGAGTATCAACCGACTCATACGCTGGACAGATGCTTAGTAATGACATATATTGATTGGATTCTTGAACGAAGGATGCCATGAAGGTGAAGACGTGGACCGCAGTGTTCACCAGCCAGACCGTGTAAACATGAAAGCATGTAGGTGGATTCAAGCCCGTGTGTGTGTGTGTGTGTGTGCATGGGCGTGCGCTTCGACATTTGGATATGCGCGGGTGGGCTGGGTGTCAGAGAAAGACAGAGAAATGGAGAGAGCAGGAGCAGCACTACCATGCATGCATACTGTACCACATGAGTGTACTTGTGTGTTTTTCGCACAATGGGGATTTCTCGGCGCTGATCTCAGCAAATTCTGTTGCGTCTCCGGCAGCGTTGGCTACATGAATATGCATGAGGTCCTCTTGTCTTTTGTAAAAGCCTTGTGTTGTTCCTCAGAGGCTGCTAGAGGGGCGGTCAGAGGGGGGTCCAGGCTTTGTGTGCACTGTGCTGAGGTGAATCAATGTTTCATTGCAGGTTCACCTTTTGGCGTCTGGGAGTGCCGGGGGGAGGTCGTGTCAATCAAGGCCGAGTTAAAGTGTGTGTTCCTGTTTCTGTCTCTGTCAAACTCACTTTGTGACACTGAGAAGACATGGACACTGGCAATTGTGTGATCTACATTCCTTACTGGATTTATTTCCCATGTACCTGTATGTGTAATTATCTTCTTTACATTTGTTTTAAAAAGAAAAGCAAACACACCATCTGAATGTGTTGAAAGCCGGCCCTCAAGCTCTCTATTAATGAATAAGTAAATAGAATTTTCTGTCCAGCAGTGGCTCCATTTGCCTCAACCCGGCCCACCGCCTCTAGCTGTTTTTTTCCCCCCTCACATTGTCCTCTCTGACACACACACACACGCACACACACCTATCACCCCTCAGGCTTAACGGAGCTACTTTCACATCCGGCTGCAACAGCGCCAGTATGCCTGCATCTTCCATTCTTATGCAACCCTCGGAAGGAGGGCAAGCAGAGGAGGCTCGCCCTGTCTTTATGTGCTGGCTTCATTGAGCCTCAGTGATGCCCAGGGGTGCGTGTTAAGCCCCGCAGACTGCGCAATGGAACATTCATAAAGACACTCAGAGCAAAGCGCGGCCCCTTCTACGTGACCCATCCATTCACCCGCATACATGTTTAAAGCGAGAATGAATCGGCAGAAGTGTCAGCGTCTTTTTTTTTTATTATTTTTTATAAGGAAACGTTCTGTTCCCTTTATCTGTCAGCAAACTAATGCAGGGTGCTGGGGGAAAAAAGGGGGCTTTTATTGTGAAATGGATGCGTCCTTTAATGGGTTGGAGAGGGCGGGAGGGAGAGAGACTACATGAGCAAGAAGATGCAGAGAAAAGAGGGAGGAGGCACTAATGGAATCCACCATCATCCAATCATTTTCAAGTACAAATAATTCCAATAGGCTTTTTTTATAGCGACAAATTTGCTCTGCTTCTGAGGCGGTTATAACTGTACATAGACTGATGTAACTATGTCTAATAATGGCATAATAATAATATGAGCGAGAACTTCCAAAAAGGTTGAGAGCTGGATTTTCCTATGGGGTTATTAAGAGTACACCTGCCCTCATTAATATTTCATTGCGTCGGGGTTAACACCAGCATCACCGGAAAATTCCAGCTGGTCTTAAACGCCCAAATGAATACCAGGTATCAGCGCTTAACTGCATCTATATGACAGGTCCTGGGTTCAAACCTCATTGCGGCCTTTCTGTTATGAGTTTGCTTGCACGTGTTCTCCCCCGTGTTCACGTGGGTTTCCTCCAGGTGTCTGAATTTCTGCAACAATACAGACAAGCAAGTGAGCTGAATTGGTGCGAGTGTGAATGTTGTTGTGTGTGATTATTGGCAGCAAATGACTGAGTTAATGACCAAAATGATTGATTGTTTCATTTATCAAGCAAAAACACCAAATGTTTGGTGGTTTCAGCTTCTCAAATGTGAGAATTTGCAGATTTCCTCTGTTTTGCATCAAAGTGAAAATCTTTGAGTTTTAGGCAGTTGCTTGGACAAAACAAAAAAATTAAAGATGTCCCTTGGAAGTGATGGGCCTTTTCACTAATGTCTGACATATATACTAAATGCTTAAGAAATCTATCAAAATAAGATAAAGTAAAATAATAGAATAGAATAGTGCTGTTATTGATGAATCTGATGATAATGATTACAGCATTTACCCAAGTTGACATAATCAAACCAGGGATGTTTTGCTTAAAAATATTATCAAAATTGCTACAGGTTCATTTCTAGTTGCTGATCAACTAACTGATTAATTGAATATTTATCGCTGTTCTTTTTTTTGCCACATAAATGAATAGGGCTAAAAGCATCCCTAATTCTGATATGCGTGTAAATGGAATACAAATGTGTTCTTCCACAAATCCCTTTTTTTATTTAACAAAAGAAGCCAATGCACTTAAAGGCTAAATGTCTTAACGTCTAAAATGTGTGATTTAAATCAGGAACTTCTGTATCTGATGAATGAATAGGTAAACAAGAAAGAATCTGACCAGACATTTAATGCTAGCTTTTTGTGCATGACAGTTTGATACTCATTTCATTTCCGTTGGTACCAAAAAAGTATTGAGCTTCAGTACCCAGTTCTACTGCTGTCATGGAGTTTGCTGCTCACTGTACTGTTGGGTCTCATTATCACAATGACCCTGGCCCGGGCTCTGTGTCTGCTGGCCTTTGTTTGCCCCTCTCACTTGTTGCCACTCCCCTGAGGCTAAGCGTGAGCCTCTAAATGTTGGCCTGTAGCTGCTCCAGCCCTGAACTCAGCTCTTAACCACAGCCCGTTGATTGCACCTGCCCTCACCAGGCTACTGCCCCTCTATTATGCATCAGCCATCTCCGGTGACCTCTCATAAACACTCTGTTATCATTTAGGATCCAATGTCTCATTAGCGGTCTATTCAGCTTCCTCAAATATTGCTTTTGTGACTTCAGCGGGCTGCCACCCGCTGCCCTCGCCTGACCGATTGATCCTTGGCTGTCTGTCATTCTGCAGCTGGCGCCGCTGAGCTGTTGTGATTGGCCCTCATCAGAGAGGCTGACTACAGGTGCTCTGCCGGAAACTGAAGACGCAAAGGCCGGTGGAGGCAAGTTTCAGCAGGCCACGGCCGTCTTCTCGGGTTTTCATCTTCATAGTCCCCCACAGGTGTCGTTGGTAACCGTGGATGAAGTGCATTTTCTTTCAACCCCTCCCCCAAGTGGCACCAGCTCAGTGGCTTTTAGTAAACAGTCGTGCTGTGTGCGGAGGGATTGAGGTGGACGTGAGTGACAAGTAAGATGTGTACTTAACTCTGTATTAACCCAGAGGAATGTAGAATAAAAAGATATTTTTAGTTCAACAAGCCGTGTGTTTAGCCTTTGACCCTCCATTAGCACTGCATTGTCTTCATTGGGACAGACCTTTGTCCACCTATAGGACTCTCGACACTCTAAGTACAGGAGCGCCATTACAAGTTTGCCTGGAGCAAGAAACATGAAAAGCATGGATGTTTTTGTAAAGCCTTGTGTGTGTGTGTGTGTGTGTGTATGTCTGTGTGCGTGTGTTTTTTACTTTTATTCTTTGCAGTTGGCATTAGTTAAGAAAATGGCAAAGTTTATTTTCCTGTCCCAGGAAGACAAAAAAATCTTGTGATATACCCAAAGCAAATGAAACTGAAGTGACTGAAATTCATTATGAAATGATTATGCTTAAGCCTTCTGACCTTTTCCTGTCCTGCTCCTAATAACATTGTACTCACCAAATCAGCTGCTGGGATCTGGAAATGAGGTGACATAGCTAAAAATCAGTCAGATGGAGGCAAGAAACAGTTCAGGTGATTCAGCTCTACACGTCTTTTAGCTTGTTGTTTCGGGTTTTATGGCCCACAACTTTACTGTTTAGGTTCACCTCCTTCCTCAGCCCCGCGCCTGGCATTAACAAGCAACTGTTTTCAGCAACAAAAAAAAAACACTGTATGCTACCGGCACAGCAGCAAATGGCACACAGACAGAGTTAGCAACCAGCTGGTGAACATAGCGGAGCGTTTAGCGGCTAAAGAGCCAAATCTTTCCCTTAGGAGTTTGTCAGGGCTAAAAGAGGAGTGAATATTGAACTTTCGCTAGCTGGAAAAAAGTTGCTCCGTGTATGCTGTATGTTGAAATAGGCTACTGTTTGCGCACACTTTCGGTGTGTCCCCAGATCACAACAATTACTTTAGTTTGCAAAAGGTTATCATAATGAAAAGAAATAATGACTGAGCCCTCCCTTTCTAGCAAACAATGATGTTCTGTACAGACAACTGAGCAAGAGGAGGTCTCACACATACCATATATTTACACATAAACTCCCGAATGCATGCCCAACCACATTTGATGATTTCCCCCTTCCATTTTGATGTTGGGTGGCACGGCCTTTATTTGTCTCAATGTCGGCTAGGACTGGGCCTTTGTTAGATGCTCTCATCTTTGCCACAGTGTTTTCAAAAAACAAGCCAGAGAGGCTGCTAATTAAGGGCCAGGCTGCTGTTTTTATTTAACGAAAGAATCCTCATTAGTTTGCCAGGCAGTAATTAGAGAGAAAACGAAGAGAGAGTGAGGACTCTGCTCAGCACATGGCGATGTGCTGTAGCCTACATCAGTTAGGGTTTAATGACGACTGTTTGACCGCTTGCCAAATCCTCAAGTATGTATCTAAGGTGTAAAATTGACCTGAATATTGATCGTTACACCTTTTTGATCCCATTTATGACAAGAAATTGAGTATATTATTCGTAGGAATGACAATAATAGTCTTAACTGAGCATTTACTAGCAACAAAACAGGACATACAGTGTTTTAAGTCACCCAATAATAAAAAAAAAAAAAGGAAAAAGAATTTAAGAGATTAGAAGACCTGAATTCATTAAAGAGCTCTGACCGAGAGTGCTCGGTCTCCTTTTGTCTAGACAGTCGAACCGACAGAAGCACTTTGCCCAAGGACTTCAGTAGGCTGCTCAACAGAACATGATGTATTTTTAAATAAATGAAAATTAATAAATGAAAATAAAAAAAACAGGTAGTTTACTTATATAATAAGTATAATAAAAAGTCATCTTAGCAAAGCAAACAGCAAGCTCTACTTTGAAAGACTATATATTTGCAGATAAATTCACAAATGTACAATATAGAGGTGCATAGAGAATGTGTGCTTGTATAAACATACAGACAAGAATGCTTCTTTCATTTTCAGTCCTTCACTAATGCTTTTTATGTCTCCACGACAGCCATGGCTGGAGGCAGTACGTTTTCGGGCTGTTCGTTCGTCCCATTCTTCTGAACACGATATCTCAGCAACACCTTGAGGGAATTTCTTCACATTTGGCACAAACGTCCACTTGGACTGGCTGAACTAATTAGAAGCTGGTGGGTGAAGTTAGAAAACATGTTTTAACTCAAGCATTCATACGCCGATTATGGCAAAATGTCACTCAAACCTCTAATTGGATAAAATTATGAAGTGATGACGTTTGATATCCAAAAGGTCAAAGGTCAACTTCTTTGTGGCATCATATTGTCTTACAAAAAAGATGTTTATTCAACACCATATCTCAGGAACAGAAGGGGAGATTGTGACCATATTTCACAGTTGGTAGGTGACACTTTTGACTCAGAAGTCAAAGGTCAGAGTGACCTCAAAACAGGCCAGATTTCACACACATGTTGACTATCAGAAATCAGAAATACTTTATTGATCCCCGAGGGGAAATTCTTTTGTCGCAATTGCACACTTGTAAAGGTAGATAGATAAAGAGTATATAAATATAAGAGAATAAATATAAAATAACTAGCACGGTACGGGCTTTCCTCCATCTCGTCCATTCTGCCTTTCACTTCCTGCCTCATTCTGAATTTCAAGTGTCATCAGAATCACATAACGGCAAATGGCGTATTGGAGTGCGTCTAGCAAATCGCGGTCCTGTAAATGAGTGAGTTAGCTTCGCATCTAAAAACGGCAGGAAAAAACAAAAGCACCACATTTTGTGTAGCTATATTTGAATATATAAGAATCCATCTTTACTTAGTAATCAAGTACATGTTTTTGTACTTGTTTAGCCAATACGTCAATGAGAATCCTTCTTCATT
Source organism: Micropterus dolomieu (assembly GCF_021292245.1). Taxonomy (NCBI): domain Eukaryota; kingdom Metazoa; phylum Chordata; class Actinopteri; order Centrarchiformes; family Centrarchidae; genus Micropterus; species Micropterus dolomieu. The sequence continues at coordinate 7,067,889 of NC_060159.1, forward strand.
AATCAGTTTAACAATGTAAATTCACTGGAATCATACATAATATGTATCATCAAATCAGTCACTTACATTTAGCCAAATAATAAACTACCTTTTATTCAATTCCTTCCAAGTATTCACTACATATAATATATGAGACTTGAGTGGTTGGCGGAGGCACACAACCGTGGGGTGATAGTTCTAGTTCTGTTTTCACAGGAGTGTTCAGGCTGGTAAAAAGCCTGATTAATCACTTTCTATGATGTGAACCACTTAGGGAGGTGTTTTAATGCTGCCCTTTGTGATTGTTTTTAACACCACTGATTTCCATTTACATTAACCACATCTGTTTCCGTTTGCTTGAACGGTACAAGAATGAGCCACGGTCTGAAAGGCCTCGCTCACGATGACTAACATCACAACATTTCTGGAAATTCCTAACCATCGCTATAAATTCTCATCGAAGGCTCATCAAAGGAGAGTGATGGCATAACTATTAATATCAAGGTATTTCTCTGTTCTAAATCAGCCCCTGCTCATCACTTCGGCAGGGGTATGAAGAGATGGAAATCGTCTTCTTTTGGCTGGGAAAACCATGCTCTCGCTGTTTCCCGTGGACAGGCGGCCTCAGCTGGCCAATGAGAGTGGACTGCCAGCCGCCCACCTGGTGACTAGTCCTCTGTGTGGGTGGACACGGCGGAGAGGACACTGCTGCTTTCCTGCCTCGTCCCTGTGGTTGCATGTACAGACACACATTCACTTCCATATGCATAAGGCGGTACAAAGATGGGATTCATAATTTATTATATATTATTGTAGTAGACTTTATTACATTGTGCAGATGTACTTTTAAATTTTAAACCAGGAACTAACTGACCATGTTGATTATCTTTCCATTATGTGTTGGTGTTCTCTGTTATATTTTTGGATTCCATAAACTATCCAATACATAATATTTTCAGTATTCGATCATTTAGAACTTTATCTTTCGAGTCAGATTTGAGATTACTGTAGAGGGTCATGTGAGGTCTTGACCACATCCTAACATGCAAAAAGTCACCTCCCATCGCTGCTTCAGGCTTCATATGGGCCACGTGTTCATGCAGGGTGATGCTATTGTGATGCTATTGTGCAGAAAAGCCTTAGTGTGGTGTTGAGAACAAGGCTTTTTCACTTCACTTGCTGACGGTGCCCCCTGTCAGTCAACACAGCTCTGGATTAGCCTGCGCTGACGGTTGGCTGACCGACCCATCCTGGGAACGATTGCTCTGCCCTTCCCTCACTGTCGCCTGTCAGCATCTTTCACATACAATATTATACAAATGCAGAGCCTCTCCATCCCCATCACACTTTTCCCCGCTGTCTCTTCCAACTACCCCTTGACAGCAGGTTTTTTTATCTTTTAAATGTTTTTTTTTTACCCCCACAGCACAAAATGTGGCCCTCGGCTCGTCACAGCAGGACAGAAAAAGTCTGAGTCGGCTAGTTGCCTCAGCTTTCTTGGCACACTGATATACTGTCAATGCAGGAAGAAGTGACAGAAAGACAGGGAGGTGGTTGGGGCTGTGGGGTTCTACAATTATACAAACATGACGAACAAATAAGGGATCTAAGCATAAACCAGGCTGTCACAACGTGTTGTCTGGCTAATTGAATTGTTCCTGGCAGCCCTGAGAGGGCGCACACCATTTTAAGCTTAGCTTTATTGAATTATTAAATCAGAAAATGAGGACGTTAACGTTTAAGGGAACATTCTCCAGACTTGTTCGTTGAGGGAAGAGGGAATGGGGTTACGAGTCCCTGACTGTACGCAGTCTGACAAGACTTGAAAAAAGGATCACTTCTGAAAATCGTATTACTCCGAACTGCGTCAACATAGATTGCCATGTCTGCATTACCTAAACCCCAGTCCATTTCAAGTAATGACTTCTTTTGTGTCAAGGTACATTTGATCCATTTGTGTTTTGTTCAGACGTTGCGTACATTGTTAATGAATAATTGAACAGTTGGGCACGTGTGTAGATTTTTATGAGAGTGTGCGCCGGAGCTGATGAATGTTTATGTGCGGGCTCAGACGCAGGGGTAGATGTTGGATATGATGCCGTGTCAATTAAATCTGACGTCTGAGACTGCAGGACAAGCTCTGGCCATTCTCACTTTCATTTGTAGCTACTGTTGCACATTTCCATTGCATAGAAATATGTAATTCATAGTATATGTCCATCATGATCAAGGATGCATTTCATGCATCATTCCCTGTGCCCATGTGGGCTGGGAGGAACAGACTTCCCTTGGACGTCCTTGCCCTGTCTCATCTGCAATGCCTCCCCCAGCACCACTGCATTATGTTGCATTTGCATCGTGTTGCCTCTGCATTGCCTCTGCAAGACTGGCCCCCTTTTCACTAGCCCCCCCCCCCCCCTTTACTCTTGCCCTTTTATATCCCCCCTGTCATCCAGTGTCAAGTTTGTGCCAATCAGCAGGGGCTAGTTGGCAGTGAATTGTTGTGCAGACATGGGCAGGACTGGGCAGGTCATGGATCAGTATGTCTGCAGCAGGAGGAGTAGTGTTTGAAGTAAAGGTAGCATCGGGCAAAGAATATGCAATGAGCCCAGGAAAGATTACATTGCGGTTTAAAAACAAATAAGGGGGGGGGGGGGGCATCAGAGGGAGGAAATCCCTAGCAGGAGGATCCCAGCTCTGCGCTTTCTCTCTGATACCCCTCTCCCCCTCCTCCTCATTCCCACTTCTGCATCTCTTTCCTGTCTCTTTGGATTGGTCTCTCAGCATTGATCTTTTTTTTCCAGTCCGGGGGGGTTTTATCCCCATTGGAAGTGCTGCTGATGCAATCCAGTCCCATTTAAATGTGTTGTGTGTGCATCACAAGGTCGGGGATATCCAGAGTTCAAGCAGGGCAAAATAAAGCTTTACTGACCCTCTCCCCTTCACAAGAACAATGTCTCTCGTCCCTGCTTGTACAATATAAATATTTCAAAGAAAGATTGTCCTCACAATGCTGATAATATTGACTGTTATGTACATAAGCCCTGCGGTGAAAGTCCCCACGTAGCAAACAGGTCCGTGGGTGCTGGTGCCTTCACCCACAGGGCCCCATGCTGATGTACGGGGTCTCTCAGCCTCTGGCCACAACCAGCCAACTGCACTCCTGAAGCTCAATAGGGAGCAGGCTGTTCTGCCAGGCCATTATTAAAGGACTGTTTGTATTGCCTGCTGTTTTTTTTTCATTAGCAGGAATCTTATATCATCGCCTCTGAATATTGCATGAGGTTCACCGAGGCTTGGTTGTCGTGACACCACCATAATATTTCACAACAATCAAAGATGGATGAGCCTATTCTACTAGGTAAATAGAGGGAGGCCTGGCACCGATGAGGAAAAGCCCAAAGACGGTGACGGTGACAGGGCTGTAGGTTGAAGAAGACTGTGAGGGAAATAAACTAGAAGAGTGATTGGAGTCCATAAAAATGAAAATGCACTGTAAGACAAATGGAGCAGGCAGAGACGAGAGAGCAAGGTAAATGAGGGGGAAAGAGGGAGGGAGACGGAGAGAGAAATCAAGACAGAGGGAATGACAGAGTGAGGAGGATAAAAAAGCGAGAGATGGTGCCATTAGAGGTTGAGAGAAAGAGTTAGTGAGAGACCCACGCTGCTCCCAGTAATTGAAAAGGCACCAGGACTGATTTAGAGGGGAGCTTAGCTGGGTTTGTTGGGATGGTGGTGGTGGATGGTGGGTGGAGGGTGGCACACTGCATTGCAGAGTACAAGGAGCAAGAACAGCCAAACCCCCTGCGGAGCTTTGCTTCACCACCTCTACAGTTGTCATTAGCACAACACGGTGAAAACGACCCACTAAGGCCCATAATAAGCAGTGAGGCTGCAAAAACATCATGGCTAAATCCATACAAGCTAATTACTGGAGGTGTCTCTGCTTTTTGGCATGAATAATACAGTGAAATAAAGAATAGGAAAGGAAAAACATAAAATACAGTAATTAAGTGGGAGGAAAGTTCTTCTGTTGCCCAAGGTAAGGCCCATACAACACGAAACTTTCAAGATTAGCGTGCATGTGTATGCTCAGGTGTGTCCATGCACAGCATGAGTGCAAAAATGTAAAGATCAAGCCATTAGTAAAGGTCGTCTCTGCAGTTCTTTATTACAGTCGTACACTGTACCTTTAACTTGACCGACAATTGGCCCATTCTTTTTAAAATGTTGCCACCTTTACAGCCACCAGAAAGACAAATATGCTTGTTTAGCCGAATATAACAACACCCAAAACACATTAAGCTGGTGCTAATGGACTTCCACCACTGTGTGTGTGTGTTAAAGTGTGACAAGCTTCCCCATATTGATGTTGTCCCTGGCTCAGCTCACCACCACCACTCATCCACTTCCTTAACTTGCTAATACAGCTGGACACTACATGGGTTCCATGTCGCCGCACACATGCCCTGTCTGCACCCGCCCACACACACATGGTCCTGCTGTATGTCACGGGCCTGTCTCATAAGTGTGCCTGTTCTTTCCAGGGGCGCTGATACGTGATATCTCTGCCCAGTCAATCCTTCTCGCGTTACTGCCTCCGCAGTGTGCTGCTTCATTTACACGTGAAATATTGATGCTCTTAATTTAACCCCCAGGGTGCTCAAGTGTCCCATCCTCCCCTTAGAGGGAGGGGAGTCCTTTTTCAGGGAACCTGCAGGCTCAACAGTGAGACCACGCCCTTTCTGTCTTGGGAATGGTTGACAGGGGCGTTTAGCTTTGCTTCATTAGTTAGTTGGCAGCACAAAGTCATATCCTATTTGGTTTGTCTTCTGTTGGGTGGCCCACCTGCTCTGCGCGTGTACTTGTGTTTGCAGGGTTGATGTACTTATACCATATGCCTGTCAGAGCGTGTCTAATGTGAGTGAGTTAATGCTGTAGGTGTGGGGTGTTAAGTACAACAACTATATGAAAACTGGAATCTCTCAAGCCAAATTGATTTCTGGTCTGCAAAAGAATATTGAACTCAATATTAAGTAAATAAGTAAATCATTATAAATTAAGTGAAATTAAAAGCCAATAAATTCCAAAATTATTGCAGAAATTATTCAACTCATGTTACATGTTTTAATGTCATTTTATTTTTTCATCTTATTTTCACAGCTTTTAATTTCATTATGGAAAAGTGTGACCTGTGCCTGCTCCCTCACCTTTCAGTCAGTCCCAGACAAACATGTCTGTCTTAGTGAGCTAGTCCTTGTTAGCTAGAGCAACAATAAATAATTCCATATAAACCAACTAGCTGCTGCTGAAAATAAACAGTACAAAGACACAATGAACTCTGCTTTAATTTAACAAGGCTACACATGCTACAAACTAACAAGGTTGGATTGTAAGCTTATACTTGGCATCAAACTTAAGTGCCAATGTTAACAGCTGGAGGTAGCTGGCAACTTCCCATAGTGTCGATTCAAAATGTGTTCCTCAGAAAGATACACAACTTTGTAAAGAAGGAAAAGACTGTCTTTCTCATTGGTTTCTCATCGGCCACCTAGACCTTTGTAGCTAGCGAGGTCTAGGTGGCCGAACATTGAGAGAGCAGGCACTTCAATTTCTAAAGTGACATTATGAAATAGTGACATGAAATAAGTGTCACTGGGGAAAATTCCATTATGAAACAAAATAGACATTCTGAAATGAGAATAAAGTAACACTTCACTTTAGTTTGAATATTTTGCTTAATTTAATTCAGAATTTCAGAGGTTAATTTATCGATTTAACTTTATTTATTCAACACTTCAACTTAATTTCATAATGCTGTATTGATTTTCTAAATGTTGAACACATTGGAGCTCTGCTATTTTTCTTCTAATGTAAATCATGGTCAAGGATTTAGCACCTGACTGAAGTAACCTAGAACAGCAGAACTTCAGTCTCAGCCGTCGATCAAGGGCAGTTCCAATTGGCTCGGCTGCTTTTGCAGGGAGGAGCGAGGAAGGCTGAGTGCATTAGTTTGCCTGGTTTTCTTCAAAATAAACCACCATGGCTGTAATTAGGGGATGATGGACATAACTTCCCACTTACTGGCACAATTTGGGCAGGGTTTCTCATCCTGTTTCTTGTTACCCACCCTTTCCTTCACTGAACTTCAGTTCATCTGATTAAGGCTGACAAGGCTCATTCCACAGTGGCTAAATGGTATCTAATTTAAAACAGATCTACAGAGATAATGAGTGTATGAGGAATGCAGATAATGTTCTGTGGTTTTCTCTTGAAAGCAGAACCCATCTCCATCTCTGTTTAAAAAAGAATAAGGTGTGTATACTCCTGTGTGTTGAAGTATGTATGATGAAGGGACATGCTCGCTTCATGCAGTAGGTGGGTGGAGAGCTGTCTCAGCCCATCTTTGCTCCTTTCCAAACATGGTCAAATTACAGTCCAAATATAGTAAAACAATGCATCCCTTACTTGACTTTTTAGACAATTAGCTAGTACGGTGTCAGAAGCAGAGACCTTCCTGCCTGTCCTCTGTGTGTGCTGTTTAAAAAGAGCACACGGCTGTTGTGGCCTGGTTTGCCTTACTAGGACAAGCCAACATGGAGTCATCGGCAGAAGCAGGAGGGTTTATTCAAACTCCCACTTGCCTTTTCAAAAACCCCCAACATCCCAGTTACAGCATGTTCCTGTTGCCTAGCAACCAGCTGGGTCTTGAGAGAGAAGAGAGGCATCATAGATGTGTATGTATATCCACGGCTGAGCGCGAGAGCAAACACTCTATGCTGCCTCTCCCTCCCCCTGTGAGCAACTCACTCTCTCCACAACCTCACTGCTGTGTAATGGAGTGTTACGCACTGAGTCCTGCCTCTGCTGAACATCACCCAATGACACTGCACATGGAGCATGGAGAAAACAATGCTTATAATCATTTATTATTGACACATTTGTCTAGCCGGTAAACAACGTACAGATGCTCAAGTATCAAGAAAAATGACATAAGACATAATAAAGTTCATGGTCTTTTATTTGAAAAAAAAAATAAAGACTAGCATGTACAACTTGGAATGAATGTAAACTGAACTCAGATGAAGAGTTGCGAAGACTGGTGCACAGACACTCCTAACAGCATGCGCTGCGAACACAGTACACCCCTCACTATGCTCTTGTCCGAGTCAAGAAACAGAAGAAGAAAAAGAAAAGTGAAGGCCAGTGATTCTCTCTTGCAAGAAAAGAGGACAGACACTCCATCTCAGCGAAAAAAAGAAAAGAAAAGAAAATAGAAAGCTCACCGTAAGACTCTTTAAGTCCCCCCTCCTTTAAAAGGGCAGGACGCACAACTACTAAAATGGCTGTCCAAATAACATAACAAAAACAAAAAAACATGCCAAACATTTGAAAATGTATTTTTTGTACATTGTTTTTTTTCTCGTTTTATCTAGCATACAATTAAGTCCCATTCCACTTTTACGCTTGAGTTAGAACTTGGTATATTCTCTCATCTTAACAGTACAGGGTTCCTTTCCAAATACAAAAAACTGTACCAAACCAACAAGAGGACAGCTTATAGTGGAATCAGCACGCTCTGGTAGCCCGGAGGAGGGATGGGGGGGCGGAAGGGGGTTAGTGCTCCGGTCTCAAGCTGCATGCATGAAGAACAGAAAACAGAGAGAGAAAGAAGAGATGGCCAGCCCAGACATTTACCACTAGCAAATGGAACTGGAAGGAGTTCACCAAATGCTTTTGCTTTAGTCTGAAGGTAGTAGTTACAGGGTTTGTTGTTATTATTTTTACTTGTTAAGTACTGATGCTAAACTGATCTCCAGGGGGAGGGGACAGGATCACTAACCATCATTTTCATGCAGATATTTTTTGTATGTTTTTATATTTTTCCTGTGTGGACAGAAGGATATTTTATTTCAACATTCAATTATTTTCTATACAGAAACAGTATGAATAAATGAACATTTTTTTTCTCCAAGAGGTAAGTAAAACATTTTGATTTTTTTTTTTCCTTTTTTTTTTCTTCTAAGAGGGGACAGGACGGGGCGGGCAAGCTTCACTTTGCAGTCATCATCTGTACAAACTCTGCAGAGAAGGAAAGAGGACAAAAGACAATGAGGACATTAGGTTTAAGGCTTTGGCACAGCCTGTTGCCAGTAAGAGCAGTCACCTGCTAAATTGTTAAATGCTTTATTAATTTTTTAATCAAGTTGAGCAGGTTCAGAACACACATCCTAATTAGTGTCCCCTTTCCAAACGGCTTCCGCGTTCATCTCATTAAACCCATTTGATTAAAAAGCTCTTGCATTGTGCTCACAGTTGTAGAGCAATGCGATGGCGACATGAATCCAAAATACATCCTGAATAAAAAGTAAATAAATAAATAAATAAGAAGGCTTTCATTGTCTGTAGAGTACATATGCTGTCCATGGTACAATTGGAGGGGAGAAGTAGGGCACTTTTTAGGCAAGACTTATGGACTGTTCATAATATATCAACAGCCTTCTAGAAAATGAGCGCAGTCTCTCGTGTAATGTGCCAAGGGACCAATCGCAGGGGGAGGGGAGAAAAAAGGAGAGAGGCAGCAAGAAGAAAAAAGAGTGAAAAGGCTCCTGGCACACTCATGATGATTCAGATGGATGGCTTTCTCCCATCTCTGTTTCAGCAGGCTCCATCTATAGCCCCTATCTAATAACTAATATTATGTGTGGCTGGCTTGTCTTACAGTCGCCCTCAGAGAAATACACAGCTTGGAAGATCAAGTGCTCTGGCCCCCCTGTCTAATAAAAGCTTACACCACGGCCTAGAAACTGAAGCTATGTGTGCACCATGGCATTTTAGTATGTGCTTCCTTTACAACCATCCTGTTTATTTTACCTTCGTAGTTGACCTGTCCGTCTCCGTCAATGTCTGCTTCTCTGATCATCTCGTCCACCTCCTCGTCCGTTAGCTTCTCTCCCAGGTTCGTCATGACGTGACGGAGCTCTGCGGCGCTGATGTAGCCATTTCCGTCCTGGAAACATGCGGCACGGGATCAAATGTTTGAAACATGAAAAATCCCACAGGCTAACATTGTCTAACGATCTGGTGGGAGAGAATTCCCACCAGATCGATTAATGAGCAGACATAGGTGCAGGTGTTAAGCGAGCAGGGAGTCGGAAACTCATGACTTTGTTTTCCATTGGGTAAACTTTACTTACTTCTAGTACTGGTTATCTGACCTGTGAGTCATCAAGCTTATTTAAACAGATTCTCATATAACTTCACTACTTGCCCCAACATAAAATAAAAGTGCAAAAATTAAACTAAAACTTGTCTAGCTTGCCAAGCATGGAAACTGTTATTTCCCTCATTCTGCTCTTTTGAGCATTGACCTTATTTACCTTGTCAAATACCCGGAAAGCCTCGCGGATCTCCTCCTCGCTGTCTGTGTCCTTCATTTTTCTGGCCATCATGGTCAGGAACTCCGGGAAGTCAATGGTTCCATTACCTGGAATGGGTGATCAATGAGGCACATTTAATCAGCAACAATTGCAATTACTTAAAAGCAATCTCAGATAGACAGAGATAATATAACCCAGCATTTAGCTGATGAAATGCACCCAAATAAAGATATTAATTTAGTCCTCTCTTTTTTTCCTCCCTGTGTACGATACGAGCATTTACATTATCGTATGGGCCACAACCTTCAGTGACAGTGCAAGTTGAGACATGAGTGACTATAGAGAGGGGAGCAGCCCTCAAATCATTTTATAATACACTATCCTCCCTGTGATAAACACAGGTACGGCAGGCTGGGAGGAGGGGAAGGGGGGGGGGTTGTGTATGAGTGACTTTGTGTGTATTTCCCTTTCTTCATCAGGGAAGCCCTGGGAAGATGTTGCGTTTGTTATACACAGTGCAGCAGGACTGCATGGGGGTGGGGGGTCCTGGCCAGTCATCCATAATGTAGACATAAAGTACATTGTGCAGCCTGGCCTTCAAGGAGCCTGGATAAAGCAAAGGCTCATCTCTCGTGGTGGCCCTGTCGGAAACCCTGGCTGGAAGAGAAGGATGAGAGGGGGGTGGGAAGCTTCAGTCCAGACACTCCACCCCTCCTGTCCAATTGTATCTGCCCTAAAGTAAATTTATTGTTCTCCTTTTTCAATATATGTATCCATGTGTTCATGGGTCATCCAAAGGCACAAGAACTGAGATAGAGGAATCAGTGCTTTTGTTTCAGGTGCTGTTAATAGCAGCCGCTGTGCTGGTGGCACACATATGCAACAGGCTCAATAGGATCAGACCCTGTTGACAGGGGAAGGATCTATGAGGAGCTCAGCAGCTCACCAACTGCAACCACAGGAGGGTGCATGTTGGTGGTGAATCTAATGGTAGTGATAAGGCTTGCTTTTATGTAGACCTCAAGATGTTGGGAGCATGTGTGTGTGTTATAATTAAAAATGGACAAAATTAAATAAACTGTCAGGGGGATTGAAGTGAAGGCCGGGGACACCAAGGGCAAAGTACCCAGGAGGATTAGCCCTGGGTGGGACAGATGAGGTGGGGGGGATTGTACGAAGATTAACCAATGATAGAGCACGCCTCAGAGAGCGAGATGGAGAGAACAAGAGAATGGAGAGCGAGAATAAACGTTGTGTATGTGTGGAACGAAAAGGGATGCAGTAATGTGATGGGGCAGATGGTGATCTCATGGCCCGGGGTAACAATCTAAGGACCTGTTATCTAACACAGAGAGACGGCCAGCAGTACTGAGGGAACACATGCTGCCACTGGGGGCTGGGAGGGGGGCGGCCGAGGCTCCAAGACTGTCTTGGAGAAGGGCAGGACTGCAACTGGAAAACCATCATCTGAGGGGGACAATGACTAGAGAAGCAGTGCAGCCCTGGAGTCACATCTGCTCAACTGCACCTCAAGCCAGCTGCTGCGGTGGAAGAGGAAGAGAGTGAGGCAGGGAGGGATGGAAGCAAGGAGGGATGAAGATAGGGAGGAAGGCAGGCGGGAGAGAGAAAATGGTGGGAGGGAAAGAGAGCGAAAATAGAGAGGGAGGGAGGGAGTGGGCGGTAGAGAGGGAGATGGAGATGAGGGAGATGTGAAGAGGAGAGAATATAAGGAGTGAACCGAGTGGGAGATGGTGCGATTACACATAAGAGGTGCTGACGCAAACTATAGAAGGCTGCAGCATCTCAGCGCACTTGTATATGTGGTCATCGTTTCCCTGCATCATAAAGCCAACTTCCATCCCTGAGATAAGAAAGAAGGGTAGGGTTGTGTAATGATGATGAGTAATGTGCACAGACTTAAGGTAATATGTTTGTCATACAGTAATTTAATCCATAATTAAATCGTTTTATCTTGTGTCATACATGATGTGATTATCTTTGTTGACATATTTTGGCTCAGCATGGACTATGGAAGCCCCTGGATCATTTCAAGCAGGTGTGGTGAGCTTGTTTCCTGATCTGTGTGGTTGTAAGATCAACAGGAGCAATTCGGTTTGATACTGTAATCCGCACTGTTCAGAAATTCCAGTTTGGCTTCAGATAGACAAAAGACTATTTCTTTTAGCAGCTCTCCGTCTAGCAAAAGCCTTCCATCTTCTCTTCTCTTCCATTCATCGTAACTCTTTGCCACAGCCTCCTTGTTTGGTAAATAAAGCTGATTTTCAATGGGCCAGCTGACATCCCATGGCTGCCGATGTGGGTACTGGATGTGCAAAGCGCAGAGAGGCCTTATGTAACCACTTTTATTTTCCATTACTAGCTTCATTGCTGTCTGACCTAGATTGCATCAGCCAAGGGAGGCAGAGGCAGAACAAGGGGATGTTAGTGATTGTGTGTGTGTGTGTGTGTTTGCTCTTGGGTGTAACTGAGGGGGAGGGGAAGGGGGAGGGCGCCGAGGATGGTAGGAGGACGTTTCAATAAAAGGGCAGCCAAGCTGCGGTGCAATTGATTTCTCTTGATCAATACAGTCCCATTTACAAAATCCTATAAGCTGACAGAGCACCACTGAGGTAAAGACCCCGCTGACAACTAACATCCTCCACTCCACTGACAAGGACGCACAGCTTGGGAGCAACTTCTCGGACACCTCTCTCTCTCTTTTTCTGTCTCTCATTCTCTCTAGTACTCTCTTTCAATCACAGCCTTTTGGGAGCCTCTGCAGTGGAGGATAAAGACTCTGTGAACCTCTGTTCATACGGTGAATAGAAGAATCTGTCTGAATTATGGCACTCATCACGGGGCGCCAACACTCAGTCTCAGTTGACACTTCGCCTGCTCTACTCACCAGCACTGAAAGCACCTCCTGCGCATCCATTTCCCTGACTTTGTCAACTATGATGGAGCTGAACACACAGTGACTACACTGCTGACACAGAGGGACACATCATCTGAAAATAAAGCTGGACAGACAGTTGGCTTGGACAGTTGGTTGACAGTTGGTAGGAAAGGGAGGAGGGAGATGGGACATTTTTCCAATGTGTTTAGAGATGGGGCAGTAATGGATGCTCTACCTAATCCCTTATGCATTTGTAACCTGGGCTTTTAGCACTGTAGGCATGCTACAAAATGGTTATATGAAATTATAGTTCTGTTTACCCAAAATGACTGAAATTAATGAATAAATCTCCCAAAGAACTGTGCCACCTTGTATTGAGCTAAAACCACGGGAGGAGGGAGTAGCGTGGTTTTTACAGTGTTGCAGTTAGGAGTGGCAGTTGCAAGTCATTTCATTGATTAAAAATGGGAGTGGGAGCAGGAAAGGATCAGCTTAACTGCTGATGGGACAGGAATGGCATCACCTTATTAACCTAACTATTAAAACCACTGCCTCTCGCTTACAATACACTTAGTAAAATGTGAGAAAAATTTATGATTTAACTGCTTATTATCCACCTTTTAAATTCATTTCCTCAGCAAATCATACCAGAAGTGTGCACCCAGTGTATGTCTTGTGACATATTTCGCTTGCTTGGATAGAAAATGACTTACAAAATACATGTAAATTCCTGCTGTCTATGCAACGCAAGACATGTCTAGCATCCAGCGATGATTAAGTCCACTCTTCTGTTTAGGATGTTGCAGAAATATGAGGCCCCATTACAGATTTAAATTCTGACCTTTCAAAGAGGAATTTACTAGCTTTATTTCCTTATTTGGCACCTGATACGACCTCTTTAACAGAAAACGTATTTGTTACTGGCATATCAGCAATGAGTAACTCACAACCGTTAACGTTGTGGGTAAATCCAGTGTGTATACTGACCGTCAGCGTCCACCTCATTGATCATGTCCTGCAGTTCAGCCTCTGTGGGGTTCTGGCCCAGCGACCTCATGACGGTGCCAAGCTCTTTGGTGGTGATGGTGCCGTCACCGTCTTTGTCAAATAAGGAGAAAGCCTCCTTGAACTCTGTGGGGGGTGGGGAAGTGAGAGTGAGAGGTTAGATTGCTGTCACTTTGTAGTTGCAGAAATGGGTTATGTTAGGGCGCTAGAGTCATGCTTGTCTGTAAGTTGGCCCACACGAGTGTGACATGACAGAAGGGAAGTTGTAAACGTTCGGAGCTGTAAAACCACACAGGGATTCTTATCACATTGGAAGTTGAAAAAAGCAGACAGATTTTACTGTAAGAGCTTTGATGTCTGCACCAATTCTCTCTTAGTTCGAGCGAGCTTCTAAACTACAGGCCATAAAAAATCCATCCAGGGAAGTGCAGGCAATAATGAGCATTAGCCTTGGAGTCTTAGCACAAGCTAATTAGCCACAGAGAGGGTTTGTCTGAGTAGAGACTGTGCAGCTTCTAGTTTTAGTACCAAAGCCACATAATTTATTTATTAACAATATCAAGGTGCCTTAGTGATTGAAACTACTCATAAGCTCGCCTGGAAAACGGTCTTTTCACTGTGGCCTCATGGGTTTAAGCCCTGACTCATGACATTCTGTAAATGCTTATTCCTGTATTTCCTGTTCATTTTGAGACACTAATGATCTACCAAGGGAGGACGGATGCAAAGTCCTCCAACACTCTGTTCTATTTCACGTTGTCCATAAGTGACGTGGATGCAACCACAAGAGCTAATGAGAGATACTGCATTCCTCATGTGACGGAGGAACAACATGGTCCACAAGTAAATAGGTGAAGAAAGGACTTGAGGGGAAGTAAAGGAGAAAAAAACAAAACTCTGTTCCTACCTGCAATCTGCTCCTCTGTTAGTTGGTCAGCCTGTGGTTGGAAAAACAGGAGGGAGGAGCGTTACAAACAATGGAGTGACTCAACAAGGCAATTATTCCAAATCCCAACCTGTTTCGTCATTGCATTCCTCATCGTCCCCACACACCAACCTCCACACAAACCTTAACACTGGCCGCAGTGTTCAGAGGTCTGTTGGCCCTGGTGGGTGCTAGGCCCTTCCCAAAGGCCTCAGCTAGAATCTGCCAAGATTTACCAATGACAACAACCCATATTAACTCCTAGCCCCATTAGCTAGCACCCAATGCACTGGGGATGGGGTGTAACTCAGTTAGATGACCCGTATAAGTACTTTTGGAGATTTCCTTTATTATCTAAATGACTTTTTCTTCTCTAAGCAGACTTATATCATACTAAACTGATTATGTGCCTGTAAAATTCAAATGCTAAATTGGAGGCCATCTTGACCCCAGTCCGACATTGACTGCCATAAAATTGATAGTGATGCTGAGAATCAGTTATCAGAATTGGCTCACGCTGATAGCAGAGGCTTATCAGGACATCTTTTAAAGGTTGTGTTTGCTTGACAGCTTGCTAAAAAGCTGTCACATATAACACTCTATAAAGGCACCGCACAAAATTACATTTCCAACGGATGAGAGGCCCCATGGGATTGACTTGTGCCATGTTTAAAAAGTAGGCTATACCATGGCGGTCTGCACAAGAGGGACAGCTGGGCAACAGGACACTGTAATAAAATGGATGAAAGGCTGTCTCCAGACCAGGAGAGACCTTTTAGGTGGGTTGTTTCAGGACAGATCAGCATGGGAGTGTTTTCCATGGTCATACCAACAGGGGGAAAAAAGGCCTGCTGGGCTGGCGCGGTTTGGGTCCCCTCCCAGCCTGTTCCCTCCGTTAGCTAGGTCTCTCTAATGGCTGATAGTGACTCACACAAGCTTTTTAAATGGTTTGGAAGCGAGCATCCACTGCCAGGCCTTTTCACATAGATGCATCAAGCTTCTTTGTGAAGGAGCAACTGATTTCAAACAAATACCCTCTGTGGTAAAGTGTGAATACAAAGCTTGAGGTGCAAACAACTCCCACAGGTACCCTTACCATTCCTGCTTTATTAAAAAAAATGTTTTTATTATAATTGTTAACAGACCACACTGACTTTGTGCTTGGCAGCAAAGAAGAAACACACAGACGGCAGTCACAGATGTGCACATATGCAGGCACACTAACATATATGTATGTGTACTCCTGCATGCATACACACACACACACACACACACACACACAAACACACAAACACACACACACAGTCCATCCTAATGGCATTCTTCCTCAACACCAATACTTTCCATCCCCGTGCTTCCTGTGAATTATTCAGAGTAGCCAGTTCTGCCTCAAAACAAATTCCTCCAGCCCATCGGTGTGTTTATGTTTGTACAAGCAATCTATCCTCGGATACAACCAAGCATGTCCGAGCCTTGTTAAGTCCATGTTTGGAGGGGAGGGTATTTTATTTTGTAGCTCATGCCAGTAAATCGAATTTGTTTCTTAATGACAAAATTTGGTTAGACTGGATAAGATTTGGCAGATCACTGCACGCTGACCTTTAACTTTTCAAAAACAACAAAAAAGGCCCCTCCTCATGGCTTGAGTAGCAGCAGTCGCAGCAGCCACAGGACGGATTGATCCAGCCAGTGAGGGGTTCATGGATAACTTCAGCAGCGCTCATATGATTAGGTGGCCATGATTCAATAACCTGCCCCGCACACAACTGCTCTTGCTTTTCTTCTCCCTCGCTGCACCCACTTCCTGTGTCCCATTAACATCTGTGAGAATGGGAAATGGGAAAGAGACAAAACAGCTCTGCTGATGCAAACATGCCACCCAGCTTGACCAATATTCTCAGTCTCATCTATGTATTTCCTGATGCCATCTTCCTGTCCCTTTCAGCTCTCAGGTTTTTTCCTCGTGTTAATTTCTTACTCTTTCTGTCGTCTCCCTTCCTATCTTCCCCTAGTCACCCTCTTTGTCGTGCTGTCTCACTCCTGCTGTATCTTTGCCGTCTCCCTCTGTTTCCCGCTGTGTCTCTAAGTGGACTGGGTGTGGAGTTTGGTGACTCAGTGCTATGGATCCTCCCCTGGCTTAGGCCCAAGCTGTTGGGACCTCATGGTGCTGTTGCACCACCAGGCCCATCCCTTCCCTTTTGTCTTTCCTCCTCCTTTCCCTGGCACTTGGACATCAGCCAATACCAACTCCTCCTCCTCAAAACCCCTCTGTGTTTGTCTTTTTCTCTCTCTGTGTCACATACTGTTCAGAGGAAACTCCCTGTGATTCACCATCCACAGTGTCTTATGGACAAGGCTGTTCACTGCCAGGCTTCCAGTCTTTAATAACAGCTTGTAGAGGAATAGGTGTGCTTGTGGATGGGGGGGCTGCTGGCAGTGGTTCGCTGGCACGAGAGGGTCAACCACTCCCACTGTTGCCCGGGCAGCAGGCCCCAGCAATGCACTCCAAGCAGGACTGTGGGAGACAGGAGGCAGTTCCCTGGGCCAGCAAGGAATATCTTTTGCTCTCAGTTGATGTCATATTACCCTTGTACAAACATACTGCATCACTCCCTGTTCACACTAGGTTTAATTTGACAGGGTATGCAGAATAGTGTAAGAGAACGCCCACGATCTGCTTTAGCAACGCTGTGCACACTTTTGGAATTGCTTATCTGTGACGGTGAGGTGTCCAAACAATTCCTGAAGTGGCTTCTCTATACTCACCAAGTTAAAAGTGCACAACCAGCTGTCACTCTGACAGATGGGAGTGACACACACACACACACACACACACACACACTTCCATTCACCCTAACACAAACACAAACACAAAGAGTCACTGTGACACGCACACACACACTCTCTTTCTATAGGTGCACTGAGCTCCACAGAGTACTGAACGCCTCTTCTCTTTGAGGCTGGACAAAAGACAGTGAGGCCTCATGGCCGGGCCGTGTCCGGAGGGGAGGAGGGAGAGGGGGTGGGTGTAAACAACAATAGCCTCCCGACACCCTGCGGACAAGGCTGGTCCACCATATGGCCTGGTTGTGGTAGGTGGCTGGGTACTCCGACGCGCCACAGAGAGCACTTTATCGCTCCTAGACGCTGGGAACATGGGACTTGGCTAGGTGTTGCCGCCAAGCGTATAAATTATTCAGTGCAGCGGATCAGATGTCCTTCAAGTTACTAAACATGCATCAGCAAACAAGAGCGTAACAAGGAATAGGATAGGGCCTTAGCATGGTCCGACTACTTATTCGATACTTCCACCTCAATGGGGGAGGCTGTTTCCACTTCAATGGGCGTATTGATGCAGACAAGGAGCTTACGCCTCTGAACTTGACTTTTCAGAGATGATGATACGCAGGCTAACTCCATAACAATTCCACTTTGCACTCCAATTACTGCGCCACGCTGCAACGTGAAACTGCATCGCAGCTCGATACCATGTATGTGATATTTGATCACAGCAGTGGGGGTGGGGGGTGGAGGGGGAGGTCTTCAGCTTCTTCACTCCCTTTATTAAAGATCTATCAAGCTTGGTCATCAACGGATTAGCTTGAAGGCCTCTTTTCCACATCCAGATCATTTCCACTTGGTAACTTCCTCCTTATGCGACGTAGCCAGCGGAGGGGCTCGGTTTCATTAGCTTCTTGCAGATGTCAGTGTGGGTGTGAAATGCCTGTCTCCCAACATCTGGTGAAACTGGTTAGAATGGTGTGGTAATGTGCATGCTATTACAGTGTTTTGCAAGTCACTGAGGCCTGTTTACACATTGTGGTTTCTCAGAATTTCAATTACTTCAGAATACTGCACCTTTTAAAAAATACAGGAGCCGAAGAGTCGCACAATAGTCCTGCAATATTCATGTGTCACAATATTTGGTTTAGTGTTGCTTTGGAAAAAGTCTACTAAACTTGACAGTTGTTTATGTTTTGTCATGGCCAGTGCCAGAAAGAGCTTCTTGGACTTCTCAGACGGGTACCACATTTGCATAACATCGAAAATTTGCAAAGAGGCAACCAAATCAGCCGACATAACACAAAAAGATAACATAACCTGAGATAAACCCTCAGAGCCAGCAGTAAAGCCGGAACTGCGTCTGATATCGCTTTTTGTAGCCTTTCCAGGCCGGGCGCTATACTGTAGGCTAGCTATAACCTTGTAATTACAGAATATGGTCATTTTCCGTTGCGGAACACTGACGAGATACAATAGTGCCGTTCTCAATCATGGCACGGCTCGGCTCGGCTCGAGCAGCAAGATGGTGCAGCGTTGAAAAAGGGGAAGCCAAACGCAGCCGGCTCGTTTTCTTAACGAGAGGAACGTCGTTCGCGGGTTCCCCTCTGTTCAACCGGTGTGGACAGCATTACAGGGCATAAAACACAAAATCTCTCTCTAACAAATGTCTTGAAACGTGTCTGCTCCGTTAGAAAAATGTCAGCGTAACGCTCTCGTATGTCTGTAAGGACTTTAGGTAACGTTAGGCTTCACAACACGCCTGAGCTCCTAAGGCGGATTGTAAAATGCACCCTAATGCATTTATGGCTGCAGAATTATGCTGTAATGACCCAGAATAGCTTGCTAGTTATTGCGATACCTTAAATCTATTCCAAGAATTAATTCGAGCTGCACCATGCTGCCGTGAACCATGCTACTTGACCCGATATAGCCGGGTAGCCCAAAACGCTCAATGAATTGCGCAGTTATGGGGAAATACGGTCCCATATGTTGAAGGTGAACATAATTTCAGACATAAATCCGCATAGACGAATATAGACGGTCCATAATGTGGCTTCACATTATCCCGTGCATTAAGCTTGCTAAAACATATCAAAGGGCGTTTTCCGTCTCCTCGTTACAGCTTATCAGAGGAATCAATGACTGATTATAGCAAATAGCATACAGGAACGGAAAAGCAATAAGCTACGCCGGGTTTACACTTGTAGTAACCGGGCACACAATTAAAACGCGTTTTCTTGCGACTACACAGAATGAATGACAATACATACCATGTCGGATGGGTTGTGTGCTTGCTGGTCTGTGGAGGCAGACTAGGAGTGTGGTCGTTCCTTAGATGGAGTTCCACTGGCGGGTTAGGAGTCTGTATATTGGCCGTGGCCAGAATGGGGATTGCCTATGTATCCCTCCGCCACACTAGCACTGATCACTCACTTCCTTATTTCAATTCAGGGCTGCTGCAGCAGGCCTTTCGCAGAAGACATGCCAATCACCGGGGCTCAAACGCCTGCAGTGCATTGAGAGCATCCATGCATTCATATTAAACTAAATGACTGGGGATGCAGTGGATATTAAGTTAAATAATTGCTAAACCCATCTGTGCAGGGTGGTGTTTTTAAGTTTGTGCAGACTGTTGCCTATGTAACATCACTGGATACATAAAACACAGTATATACAAGGGTATCGAACCTCCAACAGTTAATATGGCATTGCTGTGGTTCTCTTCATGTAAGGAGAAGGTCCTGTAAGGACAGCCCGAATGGTAGTTTTTTTTTTAAAATGCTGTTACTTTTAATAATGTGGATGTTTACTCTATGATCACCTACTGGAGGCCATATTTCTGACACTTTTTGAGATATTTCCTTGTTTTGTGCACTATATGCTGGAGACTAGCATACCTTACAAGAAGCAATATTTTATGGTTTGTTTGGTAGGTCCTTTGGGAGCTTTTAGGCCAAGCTAGGCAAAGTAGCAATAAAGAGGCAAATTAGTTAAACCCAAATAGTTACTGAGGCTGTATGAACTTTAGTAGGCCAAACAAAACTAGTTTAACTGAGCCATCGTCATCCTTATCACTATTGTCCTTGTTAAGAACATAATCTCATATGTAAATGGACAGGGTAGCTACACTAACTTGTTTGTCTGGATTTTTTCTAATTGTCTCTTATCTAGAAAGACTCAAAATACTGTCAACCTCTCCTTACGTGCCACTGCCTGATAATGATCACAAGTCATTATAATATAAGGATAGTCCCTATTATGGCAAAAGAAACCAAGAAAGAAAAAGTTACTGATGTGGAGGAGGGGGGGCATTTGGCAAAATGACTATAATTACAAATATGAGTCAAAATAAGTCTATGGCTCCAAAATAAAGTTTAATTTAAGTCTAGCAATTATAGATTAATCCACTAATGACATATGTATTAATTTATTTGTAATTGCATTGTCATATGTTGCAATTTTTAACGCCATAATCAAACTCAGAGGGGGAAAATGCAGACTGTGCCTTTAAATTGGAGCAGGTTATTGTGAGACCTCTCAACTCCACTGAATATATATATATGATGAAGTTTATATCATAAACATTAAATCCCCGGTGGTGCATTATAAAGCTACATCTATTCACCTGGCTTCATATTACTCCAGAAAGAGCGTTAGATTCTCCCAACTCAGGGTACTAATTCGCAGCCGCGGAAGGATACCGCTAGTGTAGGAAGCGGCCCGGTTGACACTGGAGAATTTGCTGTGCCGGTGTGTGATAGCGTTTCTGATTGGCCGCTGCAGACCTGCAATATTATACTCCATGTGTCGGCCGCATCGATTGGCTACACGGGACCTGCATTGCACCAGGCAGTGGCACTTGATGTAAATATAATAAATATAAATACAGCAAAGTTAAAAAGCAATACACCTTTCAGCGCCGCGTTAAATCAGCTTTATTAGTGTCTATAATTATTTAGATTTGTCTGGTGGAGATGGAAGGAAAATGCGACAGGTCGTCACTAGTGCGGGGTAAATGTTTGATAGGCTCGATATGGGAAGTGCGCAGACTTACTATTGGCTACAACAAACGGTGGTAGGCCTACGTGAAATTAACAATGAAGCATGGCGGGGTTGCTGCGTGTTGATTTAGGCAGCACACGGCCGCGGTGTGTTATATGTCGTGAGAAAAAAAAGAAAGAGGCGAGCTTCTCGTGTCATTTACTCGAACTAACACATGCCTGCCTCGTGAACACAACACACTAAACCTAAAGGTAGAATGACGACGCAGAAAATTTGGCTGAGCTGATAGTATCGCTGTGTTGTCATAATACACACACACACACACACACACACACACACACACACACACACACACACACACAACAACAACAACAAGTCCTCCAGCCTGTTTGAGTGTGTGAAGTGTGCCTGACACAAGCGCCACCCAGTGGACAAAGTGTAGAAATCATCAACAGTTAGCAGCAGGGCGGAAGGAAGAGGAGTCATGTAGGATCATTTAGTGCCTGTCAGATACCAACTTAAGAAATGTATGATGAGTCATAGACAGATTTAAGGTTGTTTGGCCTGATGCATGGTCTTATTGTTTATTGCAACAAGAATACAATGAGCAAGTGCATTGGACTTTATTATGGTACAGACTTGTGGTGTTCCTTGTTTTACTTAATTGCCTGTTTTATGTGTAGGCTATGTATATGTGTTTATGTACGTCATGAATCACAGGCTATAAACCCGCCCCCTCGTAGACCACAGGAAGAGTAGCTGTTGCACTGGTTACAGTTAAATGTGGATCCAAGTAAATACACAAGAAAACCAAACCAGCGCTCATTCATTTTCCCCATGTTAATTCGTTAAAGATCTCCGTGAACATTTGAGCGCAACAGCAGCATATCCCTGCAGTTCAGTCAGAGTCCAGGCTGTTTGCGCTCCCCTCCATCAGGCCAAGTAACTCTAACTCATGTTGAGCTGCTTCACGTGTTAATCTACTGGAACTAATCGGGACTTCTCACTGAATTTGTTCAGTGTTTTGCCCTGTTTAACAGGAGAAATAGCTGTTACATAAGCATATCTAAGTCTTTCCCACTGCTTCGCGTCTCCCAGTCCCCACCTCACAGAAACACATATTTCTTTCTTCTTTTTTTTGCTACGCTCTTTGCAGTCACAGGCATTCACAATGAAGAGCAGAGGTGAGGATACATGTTCATTTCGACTACATTTCCTGGACAGTGGAAATGGCAATAGTTTGTTTTTCTCATCTTAAACCCCTTGTTGCCCTTTAACACAGCTGAATAACATAAGGCCTGGGGTATTTGGTAAGAATTAGTCAGTGCCCACACACAAGGCTGAGCCAGTGTATTAATGTTTGTATGATTTGTAAAGCAAATACACTTTAAAAGGACATTTATCCTAAGTTGATTTTTGCAGTATTTCCAAGCAACTTTTACCAACTGTAAGCACATCTAAAAATGTTGCTTGACAGTAATATTTGAGCCAGTGTTTGGTTTATTGAAGCTTTTTTTTGTTGAAGGCCCTTATCACTTGTCATGTTTGGGAACTTTCTTTTATCATCAAAACAAGGCTTTTATGCAGAGCAGTTATGTAGAGCACAATCCGTACACATCTTGAATGAACAATGT
The DNA here is from genome assembly GCF_021292245.1 of Micropterus dolomieu. Taxonomy (NCBI): domain Eukaryota; kingdom Metazoa; phylum Chordata; class Actinopteri; order Centrarchiformes; family Centrarchidae; genus Micropterus; species Micropterus dolomieu. Next base: position 7,090,494 of record NC_060159.1, read on the forward strand.
GAATGTGACATTTCAGAGAATGCCAGCACCATGATCAGCTGTTATCATCCCCCCCATCAGCATCTGTGCGCTCACGGGGGCGGTTTAGAAAAACCCAGCCCAGAGTTTGCCTTGAGCTGACAGGGCAAATGCCTGATTAGAGCGCACACCCCTCTTTTTGTAAACCTCCCGGCCTCTCCGGCCCAACACGCCACACTTTGATTTAAATGGTTTGGAGGGTGGGGGGGTGTTTACCCCCTCCTCTCCTTTCTTCCATTTGCTGAATGCGCTGCGATGTTTGAGCTGCAGCTGAAATGCGTGACTGATTTAATAAGGAGAGTATGTTTCCGAGGAGGGGGCTGCAGCAGGAGCTCAGTTCTCACTCGAGCCCAGAGATGGCCCTGTAAAGTGGTTCGATGCCTGCTGCATGGGGCCACATTCTGCTGAGCACTGAGTTACACATGGCACCACATCAAGAGGAATTAAATCAACGCTGCTGTTCGCCGCATGTCAGACTGCAGCACGGGGGAGCTTAGCTGGATTTACTTAACCGTGCTGTAATAACGTAAAGGCCAATTTGAATAGAAGACTGCAAAATCAAATCAGACTGCACTCATCCCTCTGCCAGATATATTATCATGCGCAGGGACCAAATCATGCACCAGAATACACTAGGACCTCTCTATTTTGCTAAGCAAGAATCCCTTTAAACACTTTGGAGTGAAGCATTAGCGCAATGACATTCTGCTGTTCCTGGAGGCAACATTCAAGTAAAATGCTATACTCAGGGTGTTTTATCTCATTCTGTAACCCCAAGATTTAATTATGTGCATTTGCAGTTGTCAAGTATGTGCGAGTCGTATGGAATATTCTAGTAATTAGCCAAGAATGTCTTTTAAAGGAGGGGATGGGCCACTCCTTCAAGTCTTTTCCTTGTCTGTGGTCTCTTGCCCGGGTATTGTCATCCTCAGAAAGTCTGGGAGACACAAGTAAGGAAAAAGAGCCTGACTTTGCATATTGATACGACTGATTACCTTCATGGCACCAAGGGGCTACAACACAGAGACTGAGCTAATTGAATTATTCATGTGATTAATTATCACAAGATATTACAGCACAGCGATGAACTCAATATACAGGAATCCAATAATAAGCAGACGTCAACAGATGCTGCCTCTGTATAAACAAGATTTCAGAGGGTGCTGCAAGCCAGAATGTCCCGGCAAAATAAATGGATAAAACAGACGACTAACACACACACTTAGCCTTTCTTTTTTTGTTGTCCTTTTATTTATTGTCTTTACACATAACGGTAACAGGAGAGTGGGAGAAACCAGACATGACATGCACAAAATATATCAAAACTCTGGGGAGACAGGCAACTCAACAGCTGCCTCCGTTCTTTCACACAGCGGTAGATAGAGAAGGGATGAGGGTGAGAGAAATACAAATGTTTGAAGGTTAGAGGTAAAGCCCCTCCGGTGTGCCCTCCTGTTTCTTGTACAGGACGTTTTCCTTGGACTTCTTGAAGTCTTCGTTGGTGACTTTCATACGGCGCTCCCGTAAAGCCATGAGGCCTGCTTCAGTGCAGATGGCCTGGAGGACACAGGGAGAGGAGATGAATACAAACGGAGGGAAACAAGCAGCAATTTAAGCTTTGTTTCTGAAAAAAGAAAATAAGTCATATTGCACACACAGAAATTTAGTAAGATGGGTGTGGAAGCTCATTTTAATACTGCAAAATAAAGCAGCAGTGACAATACTCTGTTTTGTGCCTTTAATTTTTAACTATGTGTGTTTAGCTTTTTAGTGTAACAGGTTAAACTAGTACCATATGCAAAAAACAAAAACTACGGAGGGAAACTAGTGAAATGTGGAAACAGCATATTTGTATATATATGAATACAAACACTACTTTTCATTTATTTGACAATACAATTAACTTGTCTAAGTTAAATCATTTAAACTGACCACAGTTCAGACCAAAATATGAACTTTAACAGCCTCGTGTGCCTGAGAGGTGGCTGTTGACAATAAGAGGTTCTCACTTTAAAAGCATAAACATTGGTTCACATAAAGTTCTTGAACACTGACAGTGTCCGGTATCAGAAGAGCTGCTGAACTATTTTATGCTAAAACCAGCTACTGTAAATGACTAACATCATTTATATGATAATGTTGATGATGTCAAAGACCAAAGTAAAGAAGTATCATAAAACCAGTCAGTGTAATTCTGTCAGCTTCCACATGAGGGCAGCAGAGATGAGTCAGTGAGAGGTAAAGATCTGAAAGCACAGTCAACACTTGGGATTGGATCTTTCTGACGTAACACAGTTAAATAAGTGTTGATGTTACAACAATTTAGAAAATCAGTCCTTGTGGCTACCCTTCAGACTGCGTCGTCTTGTTTCCTTCGTTCTGCTGAGCCGCTGTTTGAACGGGCTCACTGCCAAGAACTTACACAATCCATAAATGGCTACAGTCAGAGAATCAGGCCGGAGCAAATTAAGAAAACAGACAATGCATCTGCAGTGCTAGTATGCCGTTCGATTGGACACAACCCCTACAATGCTGTTTAAACCCCTCCAAAGTGGGGGAAAAAACTCACTGGAAACCATAATTCCTAGCCATCACGTTTTTATTGGTCTAACCGATATTTATAAGACCCTTTCTATTCTAAAGAACAATGCAGCTGGTTAAAAGTGAAATTGGCAGAGAGAAACCCAGTTTGCAGCTGTGACTGGACAGTCTCACTCTTACCTTTATGTCTGCTCCTGACAGGTCGTCCTTAGCCAGGATGAGGTCATCAAGGGTGACATCATCTGCTACCGTCATGCGGCTCGTGTGGATCTGGAAGATCCTCCTTTTGGTCTTCTCGTCTGGAAGGGGAAACTCGATCTTACGGTCGATTCTCCCTGAAGAGCAAACAAAGACATGATCAACTGCTGCTGTAAAGAGCTTCCTACAGCCAATTTCAACTTTTCTGACATTGTATTCATTAGACCAAACAAATCTGATTAATACCCACAGCAGTGCGCCATTTTGTCAAATACTGATCATATTTGGTTAATTTATCAAATATCAATCATTTAAGAAAGCCAATAAGCAAGCTCCTTTGCCTATGATGATTCTAACCATTTTATTTTTAAAGTACAGTTTATAGTAAAGCATTTTAATAGCAGATATGAGTCAGTGATCAGCTGATCATACTGTTAAGTGTAAGTAAATTCATTTCTGATAAACAAGTGACCACCTTTAGCATCAACCTATGTTTTGAAGTGGGGTTGCCAAAGAGAAAGAAAATATCATTCATTCATTCATTCCAAAAGCAGAAAATAAATCTGACATCATTTCCAGTTTGTGCCATGACTCTACAGAAGACAAATGTCTATAAGCTTTACTGTAGATATGCAAGCAGTCAGAGTCAGTGACAAATAGAGGCAGAATCAGACTACTGACCAGGTCTGATGAGGGCTGGGTCCAGTGTTTCTATCCGATTGGTGGCCATGATAACTTTCACATCTCCCCGCGAGTCGAAGCCGTCCAACTGGTTGAGCAGCTCCAGCATGGTCCTCTGGATTTCCCTTTCACCGCCAGAGTTCGAGTCATACCTATACATCACGAATAGGAAGCATTTATCTATCACGATCCACTATATTGCCCTACATCCTCAGACTCCAAGGACTTGTCCATCCTGCAGTCTTGCTATCACTAACCCATTTACCTTTGTGTTTTGCTGTCTTTTCCAAGTGAGGTAAAATAACTGGCCCCCCTCTACAAACTCAGTTATTATTTAATTGAGTCAACATCCAACCAAAGTCACATACAGGCTCATTCATTTAAGTCAGCCAATAAGTCCTACCTAACAGTGTTAGTATCTTTTTACATTTTGCTGCAAACAGTGACGCAAGACCAACAAATAAAGCCTTTGATTTGGTGTTAATTTCTCTGTTAACAGTCCTCTGTAGAGATGCAGCGATTACCCGATTTCACTACTGTGCTTTAAAATGTCACGGTTAATTAATCGCAAAGGCTCCACTACACGAGTGTTTCTGTTGCAGGGAAAGGAACTGTTGCAACTTGCACAAAACGAAAACAAAAAGTTAAACAAGAGGCAGACAAGCTTATAGTGCCGAGTTTATCAGAGACATAGCGGATACTACTGTACCCTGGCTAAACTATGGTAGAGGGACCAAACTGTGAAGCTTTATTTCCACCAAAGAATCGGCTGAAGTCGGCAGTGCGGGAGCATTTCGGGTACACCAAGACTGTTCAGGGCGTTAGTGAAGATGACAGATCACCTGTTCAAAAACATGCCGTTAAAAGGTTGCTGCTAAAGGAGTGAATAACTACATCAAATTTGATGCAGTACCTGCAGATCAACACCCAGCTTTGCACGCTCAAGTAAAGGTAATACATAATAACTGAGTTAAATAACGTAGGTTGGTAGGGAATTAAATATAAACGTGTCACTTACAATCGATGCCGTAGTGGTGAGAGTCGAGCTTTAGGTGCAACGTAAACAAACAAAGAAGTATGTAACTTTTCAGACCCACGACAACGACAGCACCGCTGCACTGTGAAACCCGTTATTTTCAATGGCTTGTTGCCACATCAAGCAACATCCACCGCTTGGCGAGCTCGTGTGCACGTCACTGTCAAAGTAGTTGATCTTACGCGCTGAACAATTCGCTTCTTTTCTGAACAGGCCTTCATGGATGACAGTCACTTAACATTTAACATTACATCCTGTTGCCTCCTCCTGTCTGTGGTGAGAAAATGTTAGCTTTGTATTTTAATATGCCAGGTGTAAAACACTAACTAGGGTTGGGCCGATAGACGATGCCATCGTCCATGGCTGACAGATGGTCAATGGTTGAGCAGGTATTGTGATTGTAAAACCCCGCTCCCCTTTCCCCTGGGGGCTAAATAAGTTAATATTCATCTTATATTAATCATTAATCATACTTAAATGTTTTAGACGCATAATTGTTAATGTAATTACTAGTGTTGTTAAATTAATTATTGCATAATAATTGTGATACCGTGATCATTCCTCTGACAATAATTGTACCAACAAAATCTGTAATCGTTGCATCCCTAGTCCTCTTTATCAGTTAGAGAGGGAAGAAGTTACAGCTACTGCATGACATCATGCCCACCTGAAAAACAAAGTGTGATGTGCGCACAGGCAAAGCCAGTTATCACACTTTCTAATAACCTTGTCATCCATCTCTGACTCTTCAACACCATAAGCGTTATGTTTTCACTACTCTCATGTTCTCAGTCTGAAATAGCTTTCATGAGGCGTCTGTGTACCTCTTAGTGCCGATGGCATCAATCTCATCGATGAAGACGATGGAGGGCGCGTGCTCCTCTGCCACCCTGAAGAGCTCTCGGACCAGCTTGGGCCCATCTCCCAGGTACTTCTGGATCAGCTCTGAGCCCACCACACGCAGGAAGGTGGCTGATGTCTGATTGGCAACGGCCTTGGCGAGCAGCGTCTTACCTGTAACAGTTCAAGAATACCTTTGGCATGAGAACACAATAATGACATCACTGTAGCGCCATCAGTTAAGTTAGTTAAGAGGTTCCCAAGATCAACATTTGAGACCTTGTTCACTACTGGTTTTATTCTAGCTGCTGAACATCCAGGTGAATATAATCATTTATTGGTAGGGAAGAATAGCAACAGATGTTACAGACACTTAAATTCATCTGCAATATATCCATTTAGAGACATTTTCAGTAAAAGGGTATGATGAAGAGCTTCTGAGGTTTTCTGGAAAACAAAAATATCACACGGTGCCCAAGTGCACATAAAACCATTCATAAAAAGATCACACACACAATTGTTGTCTTATTGCCTAGTTTTGATTTAGATATATTAAAACACTCTCCAATTTGAAGAGAGACAAGTCAAAATTATCAAGGCAATATATGGCAGTCATTGAGGAAAATATCAAGATGCTGTAAAATCTAAGAAGTAGAGCTGAATGATTAATCGTTTTCAAATCGAAATTGCAATTTAAAAGACGAAGCTAAGAATTTAGCTAATCGTGAAGATGGTGATTAAAATGCTGACTTGTTCAGATTTTGCTCATTTGTTCAGTTGTCCTTGATTTTTGTCACTATGTGGTTATACTGTTTCTTTTTTTTTTTATCCGTTTTAACTGTGTTTATTGTCGATGTACTTTGGGGAACCTGAGAAGGGTGTTTTATTTTAAAAATTGACCGGATTCTCAATGCCGTTCTGTGTCTGACTTCCTGCCTGGTTAATCTGCTCTGTGCTGCTTGACGTGGCTTCAGTCAAAAATAGACTGGCGGTGAATAATGACTTTAGCAAAACTTGAATAAAATAAAACAATCGCATCGTAATCGAATCGTAATCACAATATCTGGCAGAAAAATCGCAATTAGATTTTTTCCCCCCCTAATCATTCAGCCCTAGTAAGAAGGAAAGCATTCTTTATTTTTGTAGTAAATCTTTTAACCAGGCACCACTAGTGGTGGTCAATAATCACTAAAAATATGTCCGTGTATTTATTGTTTTACCCTTGACAAAAACAACTGAGTGATGATCTATGTTTTATTATTTCATAAACCAAACGGTTTAAAGGTTCGAAACAAAGCAGCAGACCGGGAATTCCATAATTTTTCTATTTTTTTCAAATTTGTTGTCAATAACCATAATCATTCATCAGGGGTGCAGAGAGAAGGTCAGTCTATATAATGATGTCATGCTGTATGGTGTGTGATAGTCATGTTTTTGTATTCATTTGAATGGCCAGGATAACTTATATCTACTAGTTATTAAGAAATTTACCACAATTTGAGACCGTTTCACACCTCAGCAGACAGCAAACTTGAACATCAACGTACTGCATGTTTAAACAGCCACAGCAACTACAGAGTCAACAACAGGAACTAATGCATGAGAACTGCAGAGAGAGGAAGGAGAGACAGCGCCTGGACGAGAGAGAGTGTGACCCATCATAGTCTATAAAAATGCAGCGCAGTGAGGATACAGACGTTTGATACAAGCGTACTAACCTATATAAACGCAGCTGTTTGTCAGAAACTCCAGTCTGCATACACAAACCGCAGAACTGCAGAGTAACATCAGGCTTCATCATCAAATAAAGGTTAATATCGACACCATATTCACGCTCCCTCTATCTCACTTGTCCACTCTAGCTCTCTTGCTTGACATTGACGAGCGCATTGACTTCACGAAAAGTTAAACATGTTTCAGCAAAAGGCACCTTATACAGGTGAACAGCCAGCCAGACACAAACCTTGCTTCTCTTATTAACGCATCTCTCTCACTCTTGTTTGTGCTGCTCAAGCTGCCCACAGAGTCACGCAGTGCTCCTGATGGCCAATCCGACAATGGTTTCTTGTTTTGTTCGTCAGCTCATTTGATCTCAGAAGTTCACTCAGTCACAGCTTTGCAGCATTGACACATCAGTTCGATTAAGTCTCCTGGCTGGTTTATGTCAAACCATAGTCATAATTAGCCCATTTTTCCAGCTGTTCATACCAGGCTCTAAATCCAAACCAAGAATCACAACTTTTGTCCTTCTACAGTGATTACACACACACACCTATTGTGTCTGAAAAGTTCTCATAACTCTCCCCATATACAAACAATACACACGTTATCGCTGCGCATAGTTTCCAAAGATAGGAAAAAAAAAATGCTCAAAAACTATTCTCCTCCCTGCCCGAGTGGAAATTAAACTTTCTATCTACTTTTAAGAGTGATGATGTGTAGATCTTCATGAATGCACAATGAAGGATGTAGAGTTGTACTGAAACAGCCAAGTTAAAATGAAGTGCACTGCACTTAACCTTTTCTTCCTTTATTAATGAGATCTCGTTCAGTGAAGAACAGATTTGATTTGTAATGATGTGTAAAATTACTATTTTAATGCTGCACACTGTGGCCGAAGTTGACAACGTTCACAAAGGCAATCTAAGTGATATTAATTAAAGTGCTTTGATGAAACGATTCAAGTCATAATAACCATATTTCATACAATTGCTGACGGTACAGTTTTATTGTGTTGTCCTGAATCCTTAAAACAGTGTAACACTGAGTGTAAAGCACTTTTATCTGTGTCAGTACAGAGAGGCTGCAGGAGGTCAGTGACACTTTCTCACCTTCCCTTTTGTGGTGCCCTTTACAAAAGGTCCCTAATGGTCAATTGGAATTTGATAGAGACGTCAAACTGGGTAACAAAACCTTCATCTCTGGATTTCATTTAAAAATCCTTCATACTAATATAACTGAACTGGGAAATCAAAGATTAGGGTTTATGTATATATGTAATTCTGGTACAACATATTTGTAAAACTTAACGTCAGCTCCCCTTGCACTGGGTTAATATGTCTGCTGGTCATTATATTTACTCTAGTCTGCTCGTGTGTGTGTTATCGGCTCTTTGATATCTCAGCCAACCTGTCTCTTTGTGCTTCACATTGTTTTAATACCTATTTTTTGGATTAATAAAGGTTTAGATTTTAATATAACTGCTTCCCAGTCTTGCCTTCAGGGTGCTAGGGACCTGTTGTTTGAGACTACAAAGGGGGCCTACACTATCTTCCTAGCTGTCCATCAATTGTATTTCACCTATTTAACCAAGAATGATAAAGCTAGAGATTGATGTAATGAATTTCTTGGGACCACTGGGTAGTGGGATTATGGTAGTTTGTTCTTAGGGTTTTCTGTATGTAGGTCAGAAATTATACTATAGCTTGCATGTGTTTCATTTATTTGTAGTACTTCAAATATATATATTTGCTTAGTGTTTGGGCCCCTATGTACAAGCTTCAGATAGCTTGTGTCCCTTTTCACAAATCTGCATTATTTCTAATGATTGTACTTGTATTTTAATGTTTTGTAAAAAAACTAAACTGAACTGACATTGGCATCCTGCAGCCACAAAGACTAAAATTAAAACTAAAACTAGGCATTTTCAAAAATTTCATAAATAAACTAGCAAACCCACGTTAAAAACTAATTAAAACTAAACTGAAATTGAAAACAAAAAGTCAAAATGAAATAAAAACTAATGAAAAATCCAAAACTATAAGAACCTTGATTGGTAGTAGATCACTTTATGATAATTATGAGTTCAGCCTTAATGAATTGTTCTTATTTCTCTACAACATGGAGTAAGGGACGCTGGCTGAACTGTGGGTTACAGGTTAGAACAATGACAGCCCCCTGAAAAAGTCCATTCTGCAGGAGTTTTACGAGTTTGAAAACTGCTGATGGTAAAATATTTGATGGAAGCACTTACCTGTGCCAGGAGGTCCATATAAGATGACACCTTTGGGGGGCTTAATGCCCATCTCTTCATAATACTCTGGATGTGTGAGAGGCAACTCCACTGACTCCTGTATAGAACAACAAAAACCTGCACAGTCAGCCTCAGTGTCTAACGAAAAGATGATTAACCAATACAAGCTAACAGCACAACCATTCAACCATACAGTTGTGTCGAGACTTTGGATGTACTATTACCCCTCTTTAAATTCATAGTGTTACACAGTGTTCTCTTAATTTAATATGATTAACAAATAAATCCTTTCTGTGCTCTGATTTTTTGACATGGCAGGTTTAAATGTTTGTGTGATATACTTTTATCTCCTGGATCTGATTGTCCAGTCCTCCGATGTCAGCGTAGGTTTCTTGTGGGGCCTTCTCCACCTTCATGACTGTCACCAAGGGATCAGTGTCGTCCATCAGCACCCCAATCACAGCATGAACCTACAGGAGATGCACAAAAACAGGACAATTATTAAGAAATAAGAGGGGTGGCTGAAATTCTCAAAACTTTTTTTTTTTTTTTTTTTAAGTATTCCAAAGATATCTCCATTAAAATGAAAACAGCTAAACCTAGACTTACGATACTCACTGATTATTACTAATATTACCTTGTGGTTGAGCAGGACAGAGCAGCCTGGCTCCAGCAGATCCTTATCCACAAAGGACAGGATGCTGACATAGTGCTCTGATCCCACTGAGGTGGAAACGATGGCGTGGTTGTCATCAATGATTTCCTCTAGAGTGCCCACAGACATTGGGGTCCCGCGCAGGTCGTCCACCTTTGACCTCTCCTCCTGTAAAGCAGATAAGACCAGGATTATTGTAAGATGAAAACTCTGGTCTGTTTTGTTTTATTCTGTAATATGACCAAAGTTCAGTAAAAAAAAAAAACAAGAACAAGGTGAAAAAACAGGTTTGTTGTATCTACCTAAATATCCAGCGCAAAATCTAGTGAGGCACATACGGTATGTAACAAGGACTGACCTCCTGTTTCTCCTCCAGAGGCTTCATCTGCTCCTGGTTCCTGATGAACTCCTCCTCCATCAATAGGTAGTCTTTGATCCGCTCCTGCTTCAGCAGCTTTAGACGGCACTGAGTATGAGGGGTGACTGAAAGGCAAACACAGTCCAGCATATGTAAAGTGTACATTAAAAAATTACAATTATATAAAAATCCATTTGATCACTTTGTTTCACAGACTTTGCTTTCCCTCTTAAACATAAAGGCTGTCAATATCATGCTTCCCCCTTCACTATTCTCATCTGATATTTTTACTTTTTCTTACATTCACTTTTTATTAAATAATGATCAATAAGGAGTTTAAATAGCATTCATGGTTCAACATAAGCAATGGCCTGGGGCTAGTAAAAATGTATGTAGGGCAAGTCGATTGGCCAGGCACTGGCCCGTTCACAACAGTTGCTCTGTCTAAATCGGAAGACAGCTGCCTTGCTTGCTATGTCCTATGCTGTCTCCAAAGGCACTGTAACTGTTGGGTGTCTTAAAGTTCACCATGTCCCCCGGCTGCTCTGGCACAAATCTCTGTGATTTACAGAGTTTGCTGATGAACAGAAAGCATTACTTGTTGCCAAAGTAACCATTAACTGCTGCTAACTAGCTGCCGTTATTTAATTAGCCGTGACACTACAGGTCATAGTTGAGTCAGCCCGAACTGGGAGCCTGGAGCACCTGGGGTGTTTATTGACACCTCTACTCAAGCACTGGAGGTTTTCAGGCAAGGGGTGGGGAACCCAGCAGGGAATGATGGCGGGGAGCAAAACCACGCTCAGCAGCCTCCCAGTGAACTCGGCCTAAACAGGACCAAACACAGCCTCAAAGACCAACAGGGAATACAGTACTGAGGTGATTTACAGAGTTTCTTGATGGACAGATAGCAGTTTAGCAAAAAGAAAAGCTAACTGTATCTGTCTTATCTGTTAGCTCAGTTAGCCGTGTAGTTAACAATCGTATTAGCCAAGTCAGCCCCAGGGTGCCAAGAGGCAAACCTAGCAAGAAAACCACCTAGGTATTGTATTTCCAGTGGTCTGGCCTCTGTTGGTCTACGATACTGTGTTCGGTAGCGGTCGTCTTATGTGCATGTGTTCACTCGCACAGACTTCACTGGTAAAAAACTTTGTAGCCTATGACGTTACAAGTCGCCGTGGATATTTTATAAGCACGGACCAGGTAAACAGCAGTGAACACACAGGGTGCAGATGTTTGTTTCGGTTGTTTGATAGGCTGGGTCATTAACAAGCAGACATGCGGCTCACCTGCTGCCGTCATAACAGATTGTGTGTGGAAAAATACGGGAAAAAGACGCGTTCTGTGTCTTTTAGGCCACTTTATAAAACATACTGCTGATGGAGAAAGCAGACGGAGGGGGGAGAGACAGAGAGAGGTGGGGCAAGCCGGTGTGTTTGCAGTTAGATACCACAGGTGTAAGGTTAGTGTGGGGAGAAGAGAAGTCTGAAACAGGTGCAAGGCAGGTTTATTTAAAAATAATAAAATTCTTGGGGATTAAAACCTGCTTTCTCTTTCACAGGGCAGTATAATGTGAACAATTTAGATTTATTTGTTGCAGGCAGCTTTACAATCACGATGGTGGCTCACGATGGCATCTTCTATCAGCCTAACCCTAATTACAATGTATATACAATTAATAAAGTATCAGTGTTATGGAAACATGTCTTTTTTATTTTTTTTTACAGGGCCAATAAAATTACGCAAGGGGACAGTGGGGGGATGGAGATGTTACATTGGACACTGGTATTGCTCTCTACTGTACAGATAAACAGCATCCTTAAATGTATCACATTAGCTCAAATAAAGCTAGAGGGGAGACTTAAAAATTGAAAATTTATCATATATTAACCAACTGCAAAAACTGAGAAGAACTATCAGACAGATAAAACATGACTTCCCAACTATCTGCTTTTTCAGTTCCTTACCCAATGGTAGTTTGCTAGCAGCATCTGGTCCCTTGGTCTTCTTCTTTCTCTTGCCAACTCTAGTGGGAATTGGAGGCTCATACTTCTTTTTCTTATCCTTCAATTGGCACAAAGTGGAGTAACATACATCAGAAAAGGTAAAAGTCATAAAATACAGAGTTTCTTTTTCACAAACCCTCAAATATTAAACAAAAATATTAATTTTTGTAACATAATTAGACAAATTTAGCAAATACTTCCTTGTTTGTTACCTTGGCAAACAGCCCTGCAAGATATTAGCCTACTTGTGGAATATAGTATAGAAGCTTTTTTTGCTCTCAACATATGTTTAACAAACAGCATGTGTGGCTGGCTGATTAAATAGTGAGATGAAAGAAGCCAAAGCAGACACAATATCTTAGAATACTATATAGAATAAATATGTGGTAATTACTAGAAGATGTAACACCTATTGTAGCCCTCACTGTCAAACAACACCATCCTAATACGCAATAATTTGTGCCAATAATAAACGAGTTTATTTCAGAGGCCCCTTAAAAGAATAACATTAACATTCGGTTACCAATACAAGCAAGTCCAGACATTAGCTGGCAGGAGCTGTGTCATTCTCACCTTGTCATCCTTCTTGCCTCCACCTGGACCGTGGCCTCCACTCTGGCTTTGACCCTAGAAGAATATCAGACATTTGTTACAATAGTTACCCGTTCTTTCTGACCGTTATATAACGTTAGAGTGGTTTTCCTTCCAAAACAGCTAGTTAGCGGAGCAGTTGACATTAACATTAAGTCGCCGTTACCTACGTGTATAGCTAAATTCAACACGTTAACTTCGCTTGTATTATTGAAAAGACAAACTCTGTGACACTAATGCCATCCGCGAAGAAATATGACACACGCAAATATAAAGAAAAACTGCCTCAAATATCAATGACTTTGCTAATAAGAGCTAGGAAAACGACTGCTGCCAAGAGAGAAAAAAGCTAATGTAACTTAGCTAGCCTTCAGCTAGTAAGCTCTTACCTACTACTAATTCTGTTGTTACTTCCCAAATAAGACATAAAACCACCTGAGGCTACATGGTAGCATGAATGTTGACGTTTCAATCGCTATACGTAATGTTTTATTAGTGAATAATACGTTTTAGTAAGATAAATAGACGAGCCGCAGAGAAAATTGCTTGCTCACTTACCATTGTTACTTGTCGCTCTGAAGTGACGTCAGAGAGTACGGAAACTCAGTAGGACAAATGAACGCACAAACATGCGTACTATACAATACTGTACAGTTGAGGCTAACATTGTTTTAAAGGTACAAATAGTATGTTTTTATCCAAATATTGACTTTAGGTAGTTCTGCCTTTTTGTATACATATTTCAGCCATGGATTATACTTTAAAACTAAACAGCAAAGAGACAAGAAAGAATAATGGAACAGCTTAGACCTCTATGGTGATGTTACTGGGACATTTCATGCCCATGAAAAAACGCTACATATTTATGCTCCACTAAACTGTTTGCCATTGGACTATCTTTAAAAAAAGTATAACTTGATGACATCATACCCTCATAGAAACCTTTGCTACTGTTTAGAGTTATAAGATTGGAGCTTGCAGCCCTTTGTTGCACTGCTGGGCAGAAAGAATCAGACCCCTACTGTTAAGATACCATAAAATGGGCAGCATCAATGTGAAAAACAAAAGCCTATGATTTCCAGTTTAGCTTAGTTGTCTGCATATGTAGGCCATATATACAGACTTAACTGTCTCAACTCATGAGAATAACACACTGTGTGTTTTTGTTTTCATGAAGGTACTCATTTTAACTTCACATGTCATGGTTACTTGCACATTATTGCACCTTCAGGGCCATCATTAGAGCAAGAAAAGAAACAAACTCTGCTGATTCCTGTACTTTCAACAAGACAAAAAGTGAGTTTATTGTATGTCATGAAGATTAACAAAATGACCAACGTGGTTAATGAACATGTTAACACTTAGGTGAAAGACACAAACTCAGCAAGACAAGGTAGGCTTTGATGTATGCGTAAGGACAGCATGCTCAATACTGCACAAGGTCTTTACGTTGGAGCTCAACATTTAGAGGATGGAATAAAGCTGCAGAAATAATGTCTTACATTTGCTTCTGAACAAAAGCATTGTTCACTGTGCATATTTTTGAATAGCGCCATGTGTCACCTGGATCTCAGCCTTGGTTTTCACAGTGACTATTTAATTGGCTTATGCTACCCTCCCCTGTCACACTCGTGCACACAACAAATCAGTAATTATGCACACAACACTGACAATGCATCCCACCGATCCTTATTAAGTCATTAAGGTAATTAGAAAATTGCGCAGGGCTATCACTATTTGTGTTGTGTAGCTAATCCCACTGGTCAAACATGTCAGTATATGTGCAAAGCCATTTCTTGACAGCCGCTGGCCCTAATTGGGTCCAGCATCAGTGTGCTTATTGACTAAAAGCTTTTTTTATGATTGCATATATTACACATTATATAATGTATAACACCTAAATAACAGATTTTCCCCCAACATTTTTCAAATAGCCGCCATCTCTGTGTCTGCGGTGTCTGTAACTCTCTGGGAGTTGTCATGTCTCATAACAGAGCTTTAACAAAGAGTCTTTGTATGTCTGCATCTGTCCACCTGTAGCACACACGCACACATGCATTTGTGCACACACAAACAGACAGGAACACATAGGTATTTGTTCAAAGCTATTATTATACGTGTGAGCTGCGCACAGCTTATCTGACATATTCTCTGATATTCTATTAAGCTATTTTGTGTGTGTGTGCTAAAGTGCATGATTTTGTGTGAGTGTGTGCAGTGTGCATGTCCATGAACACTGGCAATGGCAAAGCAACATCTTTGCAGTTTGTGTGTCAGATTATTCTATTTGAGGGTGAGATTGTCTCCATAGCAAAGAGTGGAGGCTGCTAGATTCAAGTTATTTTTGGCAGTTTTATTATTCAGTATAGGATATTGGATTTCAGTATTTAGGGATTTGTTCATATCTGTGTTGTTTTCTCCCTCTCTACTGTTAATTAACTTGCTGAATATGTAGCTGACATCTCTGTTCTAGTATTGATCAGAGCAAAATGTTCAAACATAGGTTAAGGTGACCAGATTTCTCAAATGAAAACCAGGGACATTTTTGGTTTGGTGGTCAGTATGTCATCAAAAAATATAATGTTATTTATTATATATGGATTAAAAATGGGGACAATTTTGGTTTTGTAATCTGTCAAATATAACTCTTCTGAATGAAATCAGGTAATTTTGAGACAGAAACTACCTTTCAGTCAATAAGTAGAAGCTGCAGTCACTTTGCATTACATGGGTTGTATTGGCCATTTAAAAGGTATTTTAACAGGTAAAAAGGACTACATTGGATTGGATCTTTATTTTATGTATAACTCAGCAGTAAGTCATGTTAATAAAGGCTACAGTCCGTTTTCCAAATATAAACAAGGATATTAGATATAGACCTACCAAACACATAATCCATCGGCAACAACAGGCTTCTATTATTGCCTATTATCACGTATATCTCATGCCCGGTTATGTTGCTGCAAAAACTGCAAACACCAATTCCGCCACAATTGTGATTATTCCGTTAAAAGAAACGTTCAAGTATCACAAAGACATCCCTTTGCTATTACCGCGGACATAAAGTGATGTTTATTTGCACGTTATGTCTGCAATCACTTTTCGGCACGACATCTGTATGCTCTGCTGTCCAGTCCTTCTGGTTACTAAAATTTGTTTTCAGGTCTGTTAACACCTTATACAGTCTATGATTAACACACAGTTAAAAACGTGGATAGTTGCGGAGACATCTCCAGACTGGGACAGGCCACCAAAACAGCGGACTGCCCCCGGGAAACGGGGACGTCTGGTCACCCTCACATAGGTTAAATAGGTACATAAAGACAAGGTGTACTTTGATTCGTGTCTTCACCTTACAATGTCTTAAACTCGTAGGAGATTAATAATTAAATGCACTCGAAAGGATTGTTTGAAATGGATGAATTAAAGCTGCAGCAATTGACTAACTTAGCTGGTGAACCTTGATTTCAAATGCCGAAATGACAACTGTCTGTTGGAAGAACAGCTATAGCTAGCTAACTAAGATAATGTTAGCCCCGAGAGTTGTTTGACAATTCTGTCACCGGCAGACTTTGCGTTTTTAGAATTAAAAAAAATAATAATCTTGCATAAAATTGCAATTTATGGTTACAGACATGATATTGGGCTAAAAGACTGAGGCAAAAGCTGGAGTAGGGCAGATGTGCTAACGTTACCCTAAACTCTGATAGCATCCAGGAGCATGCAGTGGGAAAATACTACACAGTGGATAAGCTACTGCTAGTCAGTGCTTATGATGTGCTCTTCGGAGTTACTACTGTAAGCTAGTTAGGCGGACATGCTAATACGTTAGAGCAGATAAACACTGTCTTACACTTTTGCTTGTTTTTTTTTTTTTTGGATTTGTAAAGGCTACAAGAAGACAGTGTCCTCTAAACAAACTGCAGTTTTCTTGTAATTACAGCCCCATGCACACAGCTTCAACTTGTTTGCAGCATGACGGGCCTGCTGTGCCTAGTTATGGTTCCAATCTCGATTGGAATATCACTGTTTGGGGTAGGGGTTTAGCAAATGGTCAATTACATTGTGTTTATTTCTTTTTATACAAATACATTCTTTATTCTGCATGCGTTTTAACAATGCTGTGTGGATCTCACCCTCTTCTCAGTTTGTGCTATGAACTGAAAAGATTTTGCAACAGACAACTCACAAATATATTATTCATACAATCATTGGAAATCATCCTTTTAAAAAATCACAAAGACCCTGTACAAAAATATCATAGCACATTCTTTCTTTGTTGTCATTTTATCAAAGATGTGTCTTTGTCTGCTCTTGTTCTCTGGAAAACAGACACACTTAAGTCAGGTTTATCAAAGCTCAGCTGGTGACGTGGGAAGTGGAGCTTGGAAGATTCTCACCCTGTAATTTTCTCCCTTAATCGAGCATGACATAGATTCCAGTGTCCACAAGGCGTTCTCCCTCTTGGCTGCTTGCAGTTTTCACAAGAGTGAATCCCTCCGCAGGAATGTAATGATACAACTTGTCTTTCTGTCTTTTGTCCTTTTTGTTTAGTGCACTTTCTGTGATTCCAGACTACAGGGAAAACATGAACCTAACACTGCTGAGCTAAAATCATATAATCATTTATATCAATACCACCCACCTACTGGCCTGGACAGCACCAATGTGTGAAAATAGGGTGCTTGGATAATGTGCAGCAGGCCCCAAAGTAAACAGCAGTCTCAAATTAATATAATAATACTATTTGCTGTAGTAATTGATGAAAGCAGTGCAGAAGATAGAGGCTATTGAATGGCATTTATTATAGCATTGAAACGCTTATCAAAAATGATGTGAATGACTGTCATTGATCGTCCAATTGTTATATTATTCTGCACCGAAGGCAAACATTCAATTATCCGTGATTATGGTTAAGTTTCATCCATGACATCCAGTTTTATGTAATAACTACTGTTAGACACAAACCAAGAGACACCCATTTTTATTAAAGCTATTTTTTTCTCATTAATGTCCTTTACAGTGATAGATACAGTATGGACGTGGGTCATAGTGAGAATTACTATGTACTGCAGATGAGTGGAAGTAGCATGTAGTCCGTCAGGTCTTTAAGGCTTGGATACAAAGGCTCTAAGCAGGCTTTTTTTTATCACCATGGAAACTGAATACCTTACAGGGGGCACATGCCTGCACACTGAGCCCGATCCAGATGTGAGACTCCAGCAAACTATCATGCATCATTCATGTAGCCATGTTCTTGACAGGATAGTGGGCTGACAGGGTTTGATTGTAGCTGCTGGGGGGGTCAGCTTGCTTGTTGATGGAAAGGATGTATTACGTTGTCATGAATTCAGTGTTGGACACCACCCAAATCTTTTTCAGTTTTTCAGGAAGGCAGTCCTCAGTGTCAGTCTGTCCTTTCTCAACTCGCCCTCTCAGTCTTTTGTATCCTTTGAAAAGGATTCATGCTGTTTCCCCTATCTATCCACACTAGTCTCTGCCAGTCGGTTGTTCATGATGCCAAGGGCGCCAACCCCTCCTGAGAATCCATTCTGACGTGAATTGGAGCTGGATTGGCGCGGGTGCCCTATGGCCATCTCTGAAAGCTGCTTCTGCATAATAGCCAGATTCACCTGCAGGAAGGGAAAGACATTAAAAAAAATGAACAGACAAGGGGTACGTGCAACCTGTGAAGCCTTGTGAAATGAGAACATAATAGAATGTGTTGGCGGCAGCCACGTACATCTGATTTCACAGGTGTGATATAAGGCTACCAGATGGTGTTCTTTCCTCTCTTTTGGTGTTTGAACAAAGACAACAAATACTGAATAAGTGTGATTGACAGAAACCAGATATTTACTCTTTCACACACCAACCATTCCTTTTCATTTTTTCCTATACAAAGCAATGTGTAATGCTGTTTTAAATGTGTTGAGTCAATATTCAGTCAAATGGAAAGGAGATGTTTTACACACAATTTGCAGTGTACATGTGCAGTTTTGGTCAAGCCTGCGGAATGACTCTAGGGATGTTGGTCTGTCGGTCCATCACTTTGATCTGAAATATCTCAACAACTGTTGGATAGATTTCCATAAATTTTATACAGAGATACATAGTCTCCAGTGGGTGAAGCCTACTTACTTTGGTGTCCCCCTGACTTTTACTCTAGCGCCACTTTGAGATTGACATTATACATTTTTAGTGTCTGCAAAAATTGGATGGATTGCCATGAAACATGGTACAGACATTCATGTCCCCTTACTAAAACATTGTGTGGAAATAAAAGGAGTTAAAATTGAATGGACTACAATGCAATTTAATCCCATAAAGGTCTGACATCACTCAAGCTCCAGTGTTGTTATGTTGAACTATTTTATTTATCTCAATAAATGAACCTGTCCGAGGATGGCCCTGAACCCCTGACCTTTTCATACCGAGTGTAAGCAGTGGTAGAAATGGGGGTGGGGGTACAGGAACGCCATTCCAGGAGGAAAAGTCAGGAGAGAACAGCGTCAAATTTCTAAAATATATTCATTGTTTTTCAGTACACCACAAATCCAGCTCCTGCCTATACCGCCAATGGAAAGGCGTGACATTGCAGGGTCCCTGGAACCAGTCCCCAAAGTAGCATTTCTGTGCCAGGGTGTCATCACTACTGGCTCCAGGTGTGCTGGAAGCTGCAGTGATGTTGATAGATGTTTTAAATAACAGATTTTTAACAAAACACTTTTAGTAATGAAGTAATGATTAAGGACCAATAAATGATAAAGAACCCAACTGATAAAAGTAGTAGTATAGATAAAATTCTAATGATACTCATCCCTAAACACAAGTTTAACAATACAATTTGTCAAAAAACACATTTTAATGGGGACACACTTAATTTCCATGGGAAATGAATATTCAAATGACCACCTGTGTGTCCCGAGGACTCCTCCCTTTCTTGTCTCTCATTTCTCCTTTCAAAAGTACAATTTGTACAAAACCAGTTTCTCAGACTTTACAGGTGTCTTTTTAGAGTGAATGCCAGACAGACTAACCCAATATTCAGATGGTAATGCCACCTTGTTTCACTTCATTCCTTCATATATTATTATCCAGTATGATGCCCAAGTTGCTTTTTTTTAAATAGACATGTTAAAAGATTATATTTATCAATTAACAAAATACAAAGTTAGTAACCAAAAGAAAAATCTATATCAAATGAATCTTTGGAGTGACAAACCTTTGCCTTCAAAACTGCATCAATTCATCAAGAACACTTGCACATCAATCCGTTCTCATCTCAGGTGTGAAATCCTGATGCTTTGAGACAGCGTAAAAGGTACCCTTCAGCGTACACACGAAACTTCTCTGCAAGTTATTCAGTAAAATGTAAAAAATGCCTAAACATTTGAAAACATTAGGAAGTATAGCCTACAACATATACTGGTTTTCATTAAAACGGTCATAATTTTAATTAACACCAAGGACAGTGCTGAGGGTGCAATTGGGATTAAAGAGTTTGTCACGGTCAGCCATGGTTTTCGTTCACTTTGGGTGTCAGGCACCACCATGCACCTGGAACGCTTTGAGGTTGCAAGTCAGATATTTCAACTTTCCAAAGTTCCCAGTTCCGAGCTGTCTGGAACTGTCTTCAGCAACCTCACCTTGTCAGCTGAGTTTGGCTGTTCCTCGCCCGGTTGTATTCCTCCTACACAGCTGTTTCTGTTTCAGTTAATGATTGTGTTTCAACCTACATTTTGATTTGGTGATCAGCAGCACCTGTATAATTGTTAAATCATACACCTGACGATATGCCAACAAAATGTAACGACGATTTATGCTGTTTTGAATGCCAAATATTGATTCTATTTAGAAATTTCTACTGTTCGGTCACTCTGCATTTTGTTAATTGATTAACATGTCTATTTATGAAAGCCTTCTTTCCTTTTAGCATGTCCACACCTGCCTTAATCTTTTCAGTACAGATTTTATGAATTCCTGAATAAATCAATAGGCTGCAATCCAAGGATCTGAAACCAGGCATTCATATTGACAGGGCAATACCAGACAACTTTGCTGTTAATCACTGTAACATGAATTTCTATTCCAGACATCTTGCTATTCGTGTTGGCCTCTGATGTTATTATCCAGAATCAAACTCTGAACAAGGTGTTATTTTATTTCAAAGGGGGACAACCACATTGTGTTAGATTTTGTAGGTATTATAAATGTGAAATTGTTTTTAATGCGTATGCTGTGAAAAACAACAACCCTGGTGGTGATGGCGCAATGGATAAGTTGCATGCCTTTGGTGGGAGAGACCCAGATTCAACTCCCCACTGTGACACATCCACCAATGTGTCCCCAAGAAAGACACTTGAACCCTAGTTACTCCAGAGGTGTGTGACCTCTGACATAAATAGCAATTGTAAGTCGCTTTGGATAAAAGCGGTAGCTAAATGTAATGTCAGCAACATGCTAACATTCTGATGTTTAACAGGTATAATGTTCACATGTTAACATTTGCCAATTAGCACTAAACACAAAGTACAGCTGATGGGAACATCATTAGTTTTGCAAGTATTGGACAATTTGACATTTTGACCTGGGGTCTCATTTATAAATGCTGCGTACATGCAAAACAGGGCTGAAAAGGTTCATACGCCACTTCCCAAGTAAAGGTTGTGATCTATTAAAAACAAACTTGACAGGAGAATGTGTGGTCCTGTAAGTAAACTCTGAACCATGCGTACGCACATAAAGAGGAGAAATGAGAAATGGCGACTCACATGGCAGAAGGATGAAACGATTTGAAATGAATAGGACTACTGTTTTATAAAATAAATTGAAATATTACCTCTGAGTATTGTAGGCTTAAAGCCTTTCTGCATAAACAAACACCCATTCGATTGACATTCCCTGAAGTTCGAATCTGACCTGCAGCTTAGTTGCTGCATCTCTCTCTCTTTCATTTCCAGTCATCTTTAATAAAGGCATAATCACCCTAAAATAGAATTGATTATTATTAATCTGAAAATTTACATTTTGTTTTGGATCTAGTTTGGAACAATTCTGGGATGAGTAAGCATGGTTTTGACATTCACCAACTCACGCTGTTCATTCCTCTTGCGTGAGAAGAAGGGTAGCAATTATGGAAATGTATGGACAATTGACACCTCTGAGTGGCTACAAGGGCTGTTGGAGGGGTGATAGCTATGGAGTATAGTAGGAGGCCATTGGTATTCAGAGAAATGTTACATATAAAATATATCAGTAAGAAGTATGCATAGGTAGTGATAGCCTATTAAATGTGACATAGATGTTACAGTTCATAAGATAAATTGAGCAGGAAAGATGCAATGGTGCATTCAGTTCAGCTTATGATGAGGGAGATGACTGAGAGCAGGGTGTATAATTAGTTAATGACAGCAATAAACACAACTACAGGGAAACACGATTATTGACTAAATGTTCTTTCTGCTATTGATGTGAACAGTTTAATCAAATTACTCGTAGAATTATATATATATATGTACAGTATATTTAATCTCTTGCATGTAACAACACGTGTTGACAAAAAACAGGTGGAATATCACACAAGATGTCAGCCACAATAACCTGCTCCAGCACAGAAGCTCTCACCTTGTTGGCTGCTAGAAAGTCCCTCATGGAGATCATCTCCCCCGACATCCTGCGCCCAGTGTCAGTCTCACTTTCATTTATGGCGTCTGTCTCGATGGAGGGGTCTCTGCGGGCACGCAGGTGACCCGGGGCCACTACGTTCCGTCGTGGGTGTCTGTGTGGGTGGCGACCCCTCCTGGGGAAACAGCAGCGGCAGGGGCCCTCCAGCCTCCTCAGCAGCCAGTTGAGGACCTGCTTGATGACGATGGAGATGACGTTGAAGAGGGAGTAGATGCAGCAGACGCCGGTCAGGATGAAGAAGAAATTGCCCAGCCGATATGCGGCCGTGGCGTGGCCCTCGTAGATGACCCGCTGGCTGCTCACCATGTCTCCAAAACCGATAGTGCTGAAGGCCACAAAGCAGAAGTATAGCGAGTCCAGGTAGTCCCAGCCTTCGGCCGCCGAGTACATGAGCGAAGCGCAGCAGGAGACCAAGATGGCTGCCGCCCCTAGAATGAGCATGACACAGTAGACCGAAGGCTTCCAGCCAGCCAGATCCTGTCCTTTTCCTCCTCCACTTGCCCCAGCGCCACCTGCTTGGTTTCCCTTAGAGACTCGCCTGCCATTTTGTGGGAGCGCTGCTTTGTTATGGCGTCGTTCATGACAAGACTTGAGGACGACGGCAATCACGGTGATGACACGCTCCAGGAAAAGGTTGAAGAAGAGGATGGTTGCTGCGCAGCCGAGCAGCCCGTAGAACATCAGGAAGACCTTTCCTCCAATGGTGGCAGGAGTGGTCATCCCAAACCCTGGGATCCACACAAAAACATTATGTAATAAGAAGAAATCTACATAGTAATACTGGTATTATATAAGATGAGAAGAAAGTTAGGACAAGTAGTTGAACTGTAATTCTCTAATTTCTTCACATAGTATGTTGTCTCAGTGTCTCAGAATTCTTTCACGTAAAAGCCTTACCTTCACTTGAAAAGTGCTAGTCTTACTCACTGCCCCCATATTCATTCACACACACAAACAAATAAAGCCCAGTGCTCTCAGTAAATAAATTGATAGTTGTAAAGAAGATGAGTGCGGCCATTCCCTCCAGCGTGTTGACTTACCTTTGAAATCAAACACATCCTATCTGTCATTAACAAAGATGGCTAATTACTGATCTCATCTTCTTCTAAGTGAAAATTCACAGGATGGCCTCATTCCACTGGGTTGCCATTGGTGATGCGCTCTCCCTCTCTCTCTATCTGTCTGTGTCCCTCAACTCACTTTAAAACCTGAGTTTTTTTCAGTCCAAGCACATCGCTGCAATCTGTCCCAAAGTGTCGGTTTATCTAACATTGCACAGTATTCCCTACACTTATTTGGCAACTGAAAGACCCGCTGGAGCCACTTCACATCTCAATTTTATAATTGTCTCATATTTTTAAAGCTTCGAACCCATTTAACTGGTTTTAACCTGAGGGGAACTGAGACGCTGTTTGTGTGTGACTTCTCCTTTGTCTCTTGTGAACTGGCAGATGAACAAAATGGGAGTCAAATTGAGAGGTCTTTCTATCGATTGCACCAAGCTCAGTGATGTCTCTCTTTCATCCCTCATTTAACACTGAAAGCTCAATGACGCATTGCTTGTCTGTCTGTCTGTCTTTCTGTTCTCAATTTTTCAGTTTATTACATTCATAACATTGAAAATCTGAACACTTACTGTAATTTTTATGGTGAGTATACAGTTACATGCACCGTTTTTGTGGTGTGACAAGCTGATTGTTTACAGGTACAGCAGCTGTAAATTCTTACATCATGAAAGCCTGATTCACTAGAATAACAATGGTAAATGTTACTGTATCTCATGTCATGAAAAAGACGCTCTGCGATGTGACTAATTGCCACTGTGCCAGACGCAGGTTTCTTGTGGAGGATTTGATTGCCTCCACATTCAGATTCTTTCTCGAGGTGCTAATTGGGCAGGAAAATCCTTCCAAACACACCAATAAAGCCAAATGTGCTGGATTTAATAGATGTGTTTTTCTTTCCTTTTTGTTTCGTAAGATTGGTTAAATGGGATGTTTATGAGTCAGTTGACCTGTTTAATAATGTATACAGTACATGAAATAAATTAGAGAGAAAACTGTGTCAGAATGACCTTTGTGTCACAATGACAGTCTTGCACAAAAGCTCTGAACATGGTGTTAATGGGGGCGCTGGGGTTGTGTTACTGACTTTTTCCTTGCTCACTAAAGAAAAACATTTAAAGCAATAGTTTTGGGAAGTACTCCTTTTCACTTTATTGCTGAGAGTTAGATGAGAAGATCAATACCACTCTCATGGGTTGTTAAATATGAAGCTAACAGTTAGCAGTTGGTTAGCTTAGCTTAGCACCAAGACCAGAAACGGGGAAACAGCTAGCTTACCTCTGTCTGAAGATAACAATATCACCACCAACACCTTTAAAGCTCACTAATTAACACATTTTTATCCTCCTGAAGTCTTGTCTTCACTGTTAGGTTGCCAGTGGACTCAACAAAGTTACTGGCCAAAGCAGTCCAGCACCTGACCTCCTGCAAAACCACTTGTTGTTTTTACACTTACGTTTTTGTATGGATTACACAAACTGGAAATAATGTGTTAATTAGGGAGGTTTAGGTGTGCTGGTAGACAGAGTTTGTTACTTTTAGACAAACCCGGTTAGCATTTGTCCCGTTTCCAGTCTGTGCGCTAAGCAAAGGTAAGCTAACTGACTGTAGCCTTGTGAAGTAGGATGTGCTGCTGGTTTTTGTTTTGGTTTCGTTGAACGATATATTCAGTGTTAAACGGAGTCGTGGTACTGTCCCAGATGATCTAACAATTCTATAAGTGTATCTGAGTCCGTTCACATCGCAGAGCTTTCAATATCAACAGTGTCAGAAAAAGTGACAAAACGTAGTTATTTGACCCTTTAGGGCGTCCTGTACAGACCGGAAGTGCTAGGTAGCTAGCTACGTTCGTGATAAAGGTGTTGACAGCCCCCCGATGCCCCTACCCTTACCACAACCATCAGAAATGTTAGTACCTGACTTTATGCATGTCGACCGGCTAACCCTACAGCTTCCACTTAGTTAGCTTCCGCTTAGTTAGTGGAAGCTTAGTCCACTGTTAGCGGTGCACATAACAGAATTTAAGGCTCTGTGATGGGATGCATCTTGCTGAAAAGCAGCTTAGGAGAGGTAGTTAACTTTTATGTACATAGGATTGTACCGTCGACTTGTTATCAAAGAATCATTTATTTTCAGAGTTGATAGTTTTTTGTACTGATGATTCAACCGAAGGGGTTTCACCTCACATCATGGCCCTTTTACTTCTGAAACCAGGGTCACTTGAAATACCTCCTCTCCCTCTGCAGCTCTAGAGGCTATTTAACAGGATACATGAGAGTGGTTGAATTATTGCTTTAAATTTGAAAGTAAAACAATCTATGCACAATGTTATCATATATTCAAATATATAGCCAAATAAAGTGTTATCATCACAATCTAAGAATAAAATGTTTTCTGCCTTTCACTGAAGCATCTACTTAAGTAGAACTGTAACTAGAAGGACTTTTATGTGCATATGTTTTGAACATGCATTACAAGATAATCAATAGATACAATGCTCTCTCGTACTCTTGTGTGTATTCATTCAAACACTCACAGTATTCTCCTTGACTATGTAGTAATGATGTGTTTGTGAAGGGCTTTCCCTTAAGCTATATTCGTACTCCAAAAACTGAGATGAGAGTGTTAGATAAAAAAAGAAGATGGAAAGCATAAAGACTGATTGCTTCAAATGATAAGAGTTGACATAAATGAAATATAAAAAAATCTCTGTGACTGTACTACTTCAGACAACTGGATTCGGAGTATCAAGCGGGATATCACAGCACACAGTCTCTTTGCAGGAGGTCACAGCAATGATGACATGAAATGATTTTATGATGACGCATCTGTCATTTTTAAGATTAGAGATAGCATGCAGTCTCCTTACAATTATAGCTCAGTGGGTACATTACTTACACTGTTACAATCTACAACTGGACCTTGCACTCATACAGTTAATTTTACTTTATTTTTTTAATTTAAATTTTACTTTAACAGGGGATACAGACAGGGACCTGCATCTCTTTTTAGGCTGTGCCCTGTATAACCATGTTCACATGTACAGCAGACAAACAAACAAGCAAATATGTAAAAATTCATTAAAACACCCTGTGCCCTGTGTAAACATATTAACAAGGACAGTGGTCAAGCAAACAAACAAGTGAATATACAAAAAATCTGTGAAACATACAAAAACCAATTCAAGTGATTGAGGAACCATATGTCAAAGCATTTTGAAGCTGTCTGCGTTCCTTATTTCATGTCGCACAGAACAATGATGCTTCTTCTCTCTACCTGAATGCTACTTGATGAAATAGATGGTGAAGACTTTACTACTCTGCCAGAGGTACCAGGGAAAGTGCAGAAGGAAAGCTATTTCTATGAAATGGGCATCTAGAAAATTGTCAGTGGCTTCAGGAATCATGGGAAAATGAGGGGATCAATCTTGCGATTGGATCAGCTTTCTTTTAAGGCCACCATCAATCAGGAAAACCTGTCTAAAAACACAGGAAATGAAGTTGAATGAAGGGAGTATCTCATGAGAAAATGTGCCCTTCACTTGGTCCTTCATCACCATAACTCATTTAAATGGTGATGGCCTATGCCAGTCATCTAATCGGGGGCGTGTCAAACTGTCAGTCATCATGAATCAACTCACTCCAATCAAAGATGTTGAAATGGCAATACCCCTCAGGTACTGAGAAGAAAAAACAAAATTAGAACAGAGTGGCAACACAAGATCAATAATGTTTGTCACTGTGTAACAGTGCTTTTGGTTAGAGGGATGGCTCTGTTTTTCTACTCTCCTACTGTCTGCCATAGAGACACTGATACCTCTAGCATCTTAGACAGTCAGCCTGTCAAACTATCAATCAAACATTGATAACTGGTTGTAAGGGACAAATCTTGCACTGATGCAGGCATTGAAGTTACCTTTTTTTCTCAGTCTAGTTTTGTTGATGATCTATGAATCAATTCGCAAGTACTAAGTCACGATTAAGAAATGCTGCACGGCTTATGTTACTTTTAAAATTGCATGAAGTGGATCTCTTAACGGTAAACGGATACAACAAAAGAGCATGTCCTACTTGAATACAGACATCATCTTGTAACTGAATTTTGACTTGACAAGCACAGGTGAAAATAAGAACATTAATTATGGCTTCATTTCATTCTAGTAGTGTGGCTCACTGCATGGCTTACCAGTACAACTAAATGAACCAGAGTCATCATTAATGCTGCCCCTTTGAACATTTTCATGTTTAAAAAGTATTTTGCATACACTATTGTGCAGGTGACTAGGAGCCATCTACAACCTGTGTTTAGTTTGATTAGACTTAACCCTTTCAACACAAAATACAGTGAGGACATTAAAATAATATTGTCATTTTGGCTCATGAAAAGGGAGTAATGGCCTTGATATAGGAGAGTGTCTGCAAAGGAAGGAAAACTATGCAAGACACCAATGGTGATAAAGCATTTACACACAAGTTAATGACTGATGATGACAAAGAGAGGTTTAATGGTTTTAAATGCCCGTTTCTCCATCTCACCAATGGTTGATACCACAGTTCCCACGAAGTAAAAAGCGCCGGGGAAGTCCCATCGAGGTCTGATAGTGTCCACACGGATACCCGCTACGTTCGCCTCCTCGTAGTTCCTGAGGAAGTTATTCAGGTCTTTCTTACTCAGATTGTACTTCTGGCTGAAATGCTCGAACCTCTGCACCCAGCGCTCCTTCGCCTCTCGCTCCTTTGGCTGCTCCAGCGCTGAGAAGACAGCGGCCCCACAGAGGAGATAGAGGATGATGAACAATGCCAGCAGCAGGAACCTCGCGTTATCCTCGTTTATTGGACCGGAGCCGCAGCAGCAACCGCTCCTACATGCCATTATGTTGCTGTTGTCACCGTGGTGCAGTTGCAGTGTGAGACCTGTGGCATGGTGGTCTCAAATAAAATGCACAGTCCTCGGAAGACAAGTTGAACTGATGTTTTACGACAAAAAAGTCAGGCAGATTATAATTAATCGAGTTGCCCATCGCTGTGTATTTGGCATTTTGCTCGTGAGCTTCTATGAGCTATCCAAGTCTAAACCGTTCAGCCAAACAAGAATTCTAAAGACTCCTCAGTTCATCTTCACCGGCTGCACTCTTGGACCTGCACTGCAAAGATGCTGAGAGAGGAGCAGAGAGCAACCTGTGGATGCAGAGAGTCGTGCTGTTGCGCTTTCCGGTCCTGCCTCTCCAAAGAAGTCCCCACCCCTGAGCGCGCGTTTTACGCACCGCCGATAGACGACCAATATATGTTGAACTCGCAGCCTCTTTTTCATTCTTTACTATATGCGAAGTCTATTTAGTCAGATCTGCTAAATTACATGGTCAATTCCTAATTGCAGGATGTAAAAGGCACCACGAGAGCCGAATCTGATGACGAGTATGGATATGGAACTTCCATGAAAGTGTGCTACCTGATCCCAACCTTGGAGGGTTGATTCTGACAGTGTAGAGCGCGTTTGCATAGTGAGATCAATAACACTTGCCCTTTCCGGGTTCTGACGAGGGATTCATGCTCCAGCCCATGCTTACCCGGGGACGAAGTGAGCAAATGTCAGAACGAGAGGACGGTTCGAAATAAATTATTCAGTATCACAGGGACAACAAAAGAGCTATTTCTGTAAAATTGGGAATTTAACACGATGACGCATCCAATGCCACTGTATTGACAGAGCAGCAGCCTTTCTAGGTCATACTTAACTAAGTAGTCTTAATGTGGTAAACATACAGCATGTGGGCTACAGCAAAAATGAAACATACACGAAGCAATCTGAAAGTGTTCATTGGGCCCATACATGACACATACAACAGCTTAGGTTATTGCAATATTTTCTCTTTGCAGTCTTACAAAGTGAGTAATAGAAAACTGAAACATTACTGAAAGTCTACTTCTTAAAAATTATGAGCATGTAATAAAGCAGTATTTTGAAGTAAAAGAAATACATTCATACATTGTATATAGTTTAAGACTGCTATAGATTTTAACACATCAAACTTATACAACTGTGTTAATTTGAAACAATAATAGATTACCAAATTAAACATTTTTGCAAATCCCCTCCCACAAGATGATGGCAAATGGTGAATATTATCATTGGCAACATTAAAATACAATATTAATAGCTAAGTAACTTGATTATGATTGTCTTTATACCTTATTAATGTTAAAAACACATTGGTTCATGATTCTACACTTCCTAAGACTTCCTAACAAACAGCAAAGTAGCCTATATATATTTCACTGGCAATTATTTGGAGATTAGTAGCCTACTGTTTCTCCCCTCATAGCAACTCCTAGGGGTCTGGCTGGCTGTTAAAAGTGATCATGTGTGCAGGACACTGAGACGAAATGGGAACAGTGTTGTTTTTACACACTTCCATCCATCGTCAACCGCTTAGCCTGTGTACAGGGTCGCGGGGGGCTGGAGCCTATCCCAGCTGACATTGGGCAAAAGGCGGGGTACTGTTGAAGAAATATTGTGACCCAGGTTCAGGGGTGAGGAAGTGGTTTCGGAGACTGATGAAGACTTAACATATCAAGACTGAGACTCATCCGAAGAGATACAGTGTCAGCATCCAACTCCTCCCTTGATAAGGGAGCTGATGAACACGCAGACTGATTCACATTTTATTTAGCCAAATTTTCATAGTTACATAATGTTATGCAGGTGAAAAAAGGCGGTCCTTGTTTGTCTTATGTGGGAGTTAAAGGACATGTCCAAATCAATAACTCAAACATTCTTTACAGTGGTGTTGGATGCCATCCAGAGTAATTATACCTTTAGATAATGCGTCTCGGAGGTGCTTGGGGTCAAGTACAATAACTTTGTTTTGTCTGAGTTTAACATCAGAAAATTGCAGTTCATCTAGGTTTTTAAGTCCTTAAGGCCTGCTTAAGTTTAACTAATTTATTGGTTTCATCTGGGTTGATCAATGGATAAAATTGGGCATCATTTATGAATAACAATGACAGTTTATTTCTCCATATAATGCTAAACGACACTATACATCACCGCACTGTACTGAACTGTCAACATAGAATTCAACTCCAGATTCAGTATTCCTCAATAATGACCATAATATTGCCTATTTATCTCTATTTATTGAGCTGATGTCCCATTCAAACACTATTAGCTTTTGCCTGATGTTCTCAAAAAATCTCAAAGTGAAGGTGTGTAGCTTTTTTAAATCAAACTGTCTCTCTTAGATATCTAATTGTTGAGGTTTTAAAAGCAGTGAAAAATGTCCAGTATATCCTTTGAAATGTGAATTGTGTCTTGTAACTCACACTGGAATGTACAAACAGGCCACACTGAAGCTGTTTCTTTCCTACAGCACTAAAGCAAGACCTGCGTTATTTTGTTCATTTTCACCATGGGGACTGGGATACTGAATATGGTCTGTTACCTCTAAAGATTTGTGTTTCATGTTGCTGACTGTGGAAGCTGTAAGCTGTACTGCACCTCTTTACATAGGTTCCTTTGAATGAAAACATTGCCTGATTCTGAGGACAGCCGAACTGACTGGTTCCCTCCTATCGCTCTTGTTGTCAATTATACTAAACAGTTGCTGCTTTAGTATTGTTTAACTTCCCAAAAAGTGCTAACGCAAGTAGAAGTTACAGAGCTCAGATGAAAATCAGCAAAATGCATTCCCCTGGTTTGTGTTTATCTTCTTATCCATACCTGTCTCTGTGCAACTTGCACTTAAAGACAACCTTATTTCTTTTTAAATACACTAATATGACTTTGTTTAGACTTAGTATTACTTATAGCAAGCTGTATGCTGCATATAAATATTACATTTATCATTCTGTTCTTATTTCATAAAGGACTGGAGATTATAGGGCTGTGGAGGCTTTATAAATAATAAAAATAGTATGCCCATAGTAGATGGGCAGATGGGTATTGAGTCAGCACCCATTACATTTGTAAAGCTTCCCTCTTATTCTGTGTTCCCTGCAGATAGAGGTCAGATAATTTCAGTTCAAGCAGTAAATGTTTTATTAGGAGACCATGATTTGTTTCAGTACAAATTTGCTTAATGAACAAAACCAAAGCCCCGCCCTTCCTCAGACTGATTAAAGTGATTGTAGTTTGATGAACCGGCATAAAATGTAAATTTATCAACACTGTGATTACTAACAGGACTCAATGTACACACACTATGCATTCATGTTTATGCATACTGTATGGCCTTAATTGTAGGTCATGAGTTGTGACAGATTCTGGGCATTCATAATCATGGATGCAGGTGTGAATGTACGTCATTTGCTTATTTATGCATGCACAGAGACACAACTTTACACATACATAAATCTTGCCTGTATATGTGGCTTTGATGCTGTCGCCTGCAGTAGCTGTGTCTTTCTTTGCAAGTTTTTAAAGCTATACATGGCCTCATTTTGTCCACAATTTTCTAGTTCACATAATTTTGCCAATCTTCTCCACAAAATTGCCACATTTAGAGGCATATAATTTGAGTTTAATTTAGCTGTAGGGGTGCTCATTTTCTTACTTGTAGTGATGCATATTTCCCACTGTATATTGTGTGGTAAGGAGCATGCCACTCTGGGGTGATTTCATAGTCGGTTCTTATCTTTTACGTGTCTGACAATTAGCTTAACCGAGCATAATAGCAGGGGGAAACAGCTAGATTGGCTCTATCTAGCATTCAAAATTACGAAAAAGACAACAAAAGAGGTATAACATGCTATTTAGTGAGCTTTTGAAGTTCTAGTAGAAATATTTTTGAGAGCCAAGATGGCTCCTTGTTCCAGCTTCGAATTCAATACACAGACATGAGAGCGGTCAATGTTTTCATCTAAGAAAGCAAATAAAGAAATTCTGCAAAATGTCATAATCATCATTTAAGTTCAAGCCAAACCTATTTAAAAGCAATCAAAAACATATTTAAGGTGTGACAAAACAAAAGCTCTGCACTATAATGTAAGCTGGTGAAACACCAGCTAATATTTTGATAGCACACAGTAAGTGTGTTTCCATCCATCTTTTTTTCTGTGCATGAACAATGATCAAAATGATAGAAATTCGGAAAACAACTTTATATATGCAAAAAAGTGTTTATGCTTGGCTGAGTTGGAAAAGTTGGGACAAAGTGCAATGGAAAGCCACATTTCTATAACTTTTTCTACGTTGTTATCCACCTTTGAGGTTTGAAAGCCACTTTCATTTATGTCATGTTGCTGCTGTGCCATCTTCTTCTGTAATGGTTTAATGGCCTCCAACTGTTCATTAGATTAGATTCAACTTTATTACCATTGAGTACAAGCAAATCCTGTTAAAATATGTGCTACAGTTTAACGAAACCTGGCTTGAAACCTAATTAGGTTTCAACAGTTAGTTAGTTAGTTAGTCTTAGTGACACATCCTTTCAGAACACAAGACACAAAAGATGACTCTATTTGTAAGAAGAGTAATATTCTGAGACCAATATCTAAGATGGTTTTTCACAACTGTCCATAAACCTATGCACAGTGACAAATGTGCTGAAGTATACCAAGAACTAAATCTGTGAGTATCACTTTGTGGGGCACATTAATTTATATTGGATGCTGAAGCATGTAATCACTTTATTTAATTTACCGTTTTCTGGTAGTTATGAGATCTGTTTCCATGGAAATACATTGGGAATATTCAAATAAGGATTGAGCTGGGCATTAAGACATTTTGTAACCACAGTAACAACCCTGCTGTAACCTAATAACAATCTTCTTTGTCTTTTTTATTTTATTCATAATGCATGTGTCTAATGTCTGGATGATACTGATGTGATGACACTGTTGCAGCTTCACTACTGTCTATATGACTCCACCATTACCATGTAGTCTGCCAAGGTCGAAGCCATTTGTCATCAGCCTCTACAACTGTAAGTGGACACTTCACCTCATTTTGTCCTGGTTTTTAAGCAGCATCATTAGGGTAGTGCTCTAATGATTTCCACACAAGACACTGGATTTGAACAACGCCGTAGGCTCCAGGGTAGTTGTTCTGTAGCTGATCTTGACCTTTGACCTCCCTGCGGAGTGTTGCAAGAAAAAAGAGAAATGCTTGTTGGAGTCAGGTCAGATGGCTCTATTAAAAATTTAGACGGTAACACAAAAGATCACAATAGAAAATCCTGGTCTGCAGCTGGTCTAGCTCACCTTATTTAGGACGATTGTCACTTCTCTTATAAACAATATACCACCATTTAAAATCACTCAACAGTAGAGAAACACTAATTCTAGTTCAGTAACTTAAATACACAAAACATACTGTATAAAACAACTTAAGATGATCAAATAAAAACAACTGTCAATTGACAAGTCCAGAAAATTGTCTATATTTAATCATGAACAATATGGTCATGTTCCAACATTTTCAGGCACTTTGGCTGTTGTATACAGATGCTTTAATGTTCCCTCGTCTGTGCCTATAAATAGTGAATTAAGATCTCAAAATGTACTTGGATCTCATACTAGCGCCATACAAGCACTGGTGTTGTACTACTCCATGCTCCTACTTCATTTCACAGCCTGTGTAATGACAGATGGAACCGTGTAGTTAAGTAATCTTCAATATTTACTGTTTACATACAAGCAAATGGGCAGTTACTGTAATTCAGTAACACAAGTATTATTATTATGAAGTATTAAAGATACAATACCACTATTAAATTTTAGATGGTTATTGTGCCAGTATTCTGCACCGCTGGTTCTGTATCTCTGCCTTTGGATCTTTTTACGACTTTGTGTTATGTCAGCGTGGATGTGTTTTTTCCTTCTTATTTTTTTTAACTGGATGAAGACAAAGCAAAAAAATCTTATTCCACTTCATCTAAATCACAAGATTCAACTGGATTTTGGCAAATACATTCCCAGCGCACAACTCTCTCAATCTCTCTCTCTCTTTCTCTCTCTCTCTCTCTGATAGGGAGAGACCTATCTGCTGAGCACGAGCATGAAGTAACCATAGTAACTAGAAACTGGGTTACAAAGTACTGTATATAAACAGTAAAGTGCACAAGAGCGTATAGTGCACTGTGTCAGACAACAGTCAGTCAATATTCTATCAACAAGATGTTCCAGAGAAAAATGTTGAATATCAAGAACATAATGGCCAAACCTTCGTTTGTCTCCCTCAGTCTGTCTCTATTCTGTACCTGACTCTCCATGACACACACTCTCACAGTTTCATTAAATGGGATTCAGGCACATTGTATCATTAATATACTCAAGTGCCATTCCTCAAGTGTTCTGTGTGTACTGTGACAGTCCCCAGTTTATAGACTACATTAGGCTCAGAATTCGACACTGTGGTCTTCTTTTAAACACTGAAAATAAATATGTTGCAAAACATAAATTGACAATTGGTCACTTCAAGCATAGGTGTACGAGGTACAAGGTAGATTTATTTGTCACAACAGGATGTAGAGTGAAATTGAGTTTGTAACTCCCTTCTGCTACGTAGCAGACAATAAACAATAAAAAGCAATTATAAAAATGGTAAACAGAAATAAACTATATTCAGTGGAGCATTGCTAAGGCTGAATTTGAGTCTGATAGCTTGGGGGGGAAAGCTGCTCTGCAGTCTGGTGGTGCGACAGCAGAAACTTCTATATCTTTTCCCAGAAGCAGGCTGAACAGGCTGTGGCTGGGGTGGATACTGTCCTTTAGTATCCTTTGTGGTCTGCTATATCACTGATGCTCAGTAGATGGGTACCAATGATCTTCTGAGCGGTTTTAATCCCCTGCTGCAGAGCCCTCCGGTCCTGGATAAGGATGCTTTCTATTTCTCCTCTGTAAAAGCTGACAAGAGCTTGGCATGGGAATTAATAATAATAATAATAATACATTTTATTTATAGGAGCCTTTCAGAACACTCACCTCACCTCACAACAACAGTATAGCAAGAAATTGATAAAATTAAAAACAACTAGTGCATAAAATCAGGGGATAAACAATTGGAAACAAAAGATTGCTGTGACCAGATAAACAGTGATTACGTTGGATATGCCAGTTTAAAAAGATGTGTTTTCAGGGGGGATTTAAAAATGGAAAGCGAGTCAATCTTATGGATGTCTGGTGGAAGAGACGAGGGGCAGAGCTGCTGAAGGCTCTAAATCCCATGGTGGTCAAACGAACAGGAGGTACAGTGAGATGAATAGACGAAGAAGATCTAAGAATTTGGCCTTCTTTAGCTTCTTTAAGAAATACAGGCGCTTCTGAGCTTTCTTCAACAGAGTGGAGAGGTGAGACGACCATGTCAGGTTCTCTGTGATGCTGATTCCCAGGAACTTGAAACTGTTCACCTGCTCCACCTCAGCACCACTGATGTAGACAGGAGTGTGTGTCTTTATCTCCTTCTTCCTAAAATCAACGAAGATATGTTTGAAATCTGGCCAATGATGGTGGTGTCGTCCGCAAACTTCACAACAGAGTCCTCTCCATGTCGGGGGATGCAGTCATGGGTGTACAGCGTGAACAGGAAGGGGAGAGTGGAGGAGGTGTGTCCAATCTGAACTGACTGGGGTCTGTTTGTGAGGAAGTCCAATTTGCAGAGTGTTGTATTTAAACCCAGAGTGCTGAGTTTGCTGATCAGTTTAATGGGGGAGAGATTGTGTTGAATGCTGAGCTGAAATCCACAAACAGCATTCTGATGTAGGCGTTGTTTTTCTCAAGGTGTGTGAGGGCTGAGTGGAGGGCAGTGGAGATGACATGTTGGTTCTGAAAGCAAACTGGTAAGGGTCCAGGTTGGCTGGGATGTTGTTCTTTATGTGCTGAAGAACCAGTTTCTCAAAGGACTTCATCAGAATTATGGGAGGAAGATTTCACTGCCTACTGAAACAAGTTAACAGAAAATCATGTAGTCCACACAGACCGCATATTTTCATTCCAGTTTTTTTTTCACAACGCCTCTTTCCCCCAATAACCATTTTATTTTAAAATAGGACTTTTCATCACAAAGTCTTTGTCTGTTAGGAAAAATAGGGTGGAGCCGTTATGTGACTGGATGTTGCTTTGGAGTACATTACATTATTGCCTCTGCCATGTTTGTCTTCACTGACAGACAAATGAATATTTATTTAATATAGAATACTTTGGACCTCCATAATAGAGCTCTAAACTATTATAAAACCAACGATCAACCACAGTGTTGTACTGGATAATATGGTCCTTCATTAACACAAATGTGGGCACTGTAGTTTATTTTAAATCAATCCCACATACACTGCTCTGCTGTAAATACACACTAGGGAAACAAATGTGTAATAATCGCATCTAAAAACAATTCCCAACAGCTGTTTGACTGATGTTTGCTCAAAACAAGCTTTAGAAAACGCTGGTACGTAGTGTTATTTAAAAATGGGACTATATATTTGTGACCTGATTTAAAGAGTCACATCTTCAACAGGAAACAATGGGCTGTACTTCCACATAAAGGCTGAGAAGTCAGTAAGCACTAAGAGAGCGAATAACACATTGTTGATTTTGATGTTGGCATGGGATTTGTTTACGAGAAGAAAAATATAGAATAACACCCGACTTATGCTTTAAGCCTCAGATCTTAAATTAAAGGAAAAATAACACATAGCACATTTAACACTTGTTCACCCAGATTTGCTTTACAAACAAAGTTAATATTAAAATGCATGAAATGTATTGGTTTAAGAATAGAATGTATTTGTCCAGACCATCTAACAGACTGAAGCTAGAGGTGTATGAGGAAATTCAGATGATGGCTTTAATTTTCACTGAGGCAAACTCTCCTTCACTTTCACCTTTTCTCATGTAAATGACAAAATGTATTTCTCTAGAACATACTCTGTCTTTGCTACTTAGTCCATTGTATTGGACTAAAAGAAGTAGGCTTACTCTCTATTGCACAGGAGTCGTATCTACAGACACACAGCGCTGGGATTACTTTTGAGCCAATTAACTGTTTTAGGCACCATGGCTGCTTTCTGTGTGTGTGTCGCTGTGGGGAAAAGCACATATGCACACATGGTTCCGTTCACATCTTTACATATTAATGTGTTTGTGTATCCATGAGAGGCCTTCTTTGAGGGAGTCTGTCTGCATGGGTGTGTGTGTGTGTGTGTTTGTGAGACTGTGTGCAAGTTTGGGTGTTAGCGTGTGCGTGGAAGGCCTTCATCTCCAGCTCCTTTGATGCTCACAGCCTTTTTCTGTCTTTTTTGAGACACGGGGGGATAGCACTGTGGCACGTTACCGTCCAGAGCCAGTAGATACCGTAGCCTCTTAAGCCCACTTTAATTGGTCGGGGAGGGATAATGAGCTTGTTCCATTTAAGGAGGTGTAATCGGCTGCAAAACAGGGGAGCTGTAATAACAAAGCCAAATTGGAAAGACCTGTCCTTCATTCTGGCCCCACGCTATCAACAATGTCAAAGAAATCATTTGTCATTCCCTGGAAGGTGATGACAGTTGATTTGTGGTCATCTCCCTGACTGATGTAACGTCTCCCACCTCTGCTGGAGAAACTTCTTATTTGAAATTTTAATGCAAGAAACAGATCTGTTCAATATCTTGAGTCTGTCAGTATCCCAGGCAGGACCAGAATTCTTTGCTGTGAGCACCCTATTTTTACGAACAGAACTCTACTGGCAGTATTTGGTTATTGAACTACTCATGGGTTTTGGATGAATTGATTGTAATTGTCAGGTTTATGGCCAGGATTGACTTAGGATAGTTATGTGTACTTGTTAGGCGCTTGTGGTGTGGCTCTAGGGATTGCAGTGTTGGTCTGTCGGATAGCTCAACAACTATTGGATGGATTTACATTTAATGCAAATACCCATGATGGCTGGAGGATGAATCCTAAAGACTTTGGTGATCCTATGACTTTTCCTCTAGCACCACTATAAAGTTGATATTTGTAGTTTTGACTGAAATGTTAAAAGACAACTATTGGATGGATTGCCATGAAATTTGGAACAGATATCACGTCAAATTCGTGATTTGTCCAATATTTTGGTTGATGACTAAATGCCCCTCAGTACTGATTGTCAAATATTAGGCTGCTAAGACACTACGCTAAGATGGTGTGCCAAGCAATCGGTATCAGTGGTTATAAATGACAATTAAAAAAGAAACGGAGTGATGGAAGATGGATCCTTCAATCCCTTAATGTTACAAGCGTTGTCTTTGCATACTTTGTCCGCCAGTCGCACTCTGCAACTCCCCTGTTGGCAACACAGGTGTTTTAACATAAATCCAAACAAGTACATTTAATGCCACAAATCCACCACAGAACACAGCAATCAGCTGACATAATCGTCCGTACTTTTGTTTTTAAACTGCATGTTATGTTATCTTGGTGTGGTCTCATAACTACACATAACAAATGTTAGACATAATCTTTATTAAAGGGGTATTATGGAGTTTTCAGCGGCCACTAGCGGTGCGGTTTAAAGATTGCAACCAGGTGTGTGCTCATACACGTGCTCGCTTGAACTCATTAGCGAGCATAATCCAAAACACAACCGCTTTCATACAGAGATCCTGCAATTAACGCAGAAACAACAGCATGCCGGCTGTGGCTTTTCAGTCAGACATGTTCAGGCTCTGTTACTTCAACGTTCCCAGTTCAGAGGCAGATCAACACCGGCTTCATTCAGCACAGCGAGCCACATATCGGCACAATACTCCCGAAAAAAGGCAGAGTGACAGCAGCTATAGACAGACGCATCACACAACATGCTGGAAACTCAGGTAAACTCCCAGTGCAATGTTATATTTTTATCAGCTGCAGGTTGAACTAATCCATGGTCGTTACATGATAACGGTAGATTTACTGAATTTAGCTGACATACTACATTGTTAGCTCACCTGTTTGCTTTTCAGTAACTATCTGTGTATCTTTCACCTGAGGCTCAGCAATGTGAGCACAACTAAAAATTGGATGATAACGAAACGGGTAATATTATAACAAGATTGCGTCACACTTTAAAAGTTAGACCGCAGTAAGTAACTTTACTGTAGTGATAGTGGATGGCTCCTCTTCTGTGTTGTTGTCGCCGTTTTGTTGCAGTGTTTTATGTTGAGAGGTGGAGAAGATGTGTACCTGAGTATCGGTAAAACCACAATAAATCTAAATTGAACGTTACAAAGCAAACAGCAGCAGGTCCGAGCTAATGTAGCGTTAGCTGGCTGGTCCTGGCTGCATCACTACAGGCTAGTAAACAAATCGCTCCACTTTAGTTTTTTACAGTTTCTTCCTTTCTTGCAGACTAAATCTACAGTTTGACATGGGTTGCGTTAGCTGGTGAAGTAATGTGGAAAGCCATACAACTTTGCACCGGATGTTAGCAACTGCTCGATGTTAGCCGGTGAGCTAACGTAACTCTCTCTGTTTCTCCAGCTTTTGCCATGTTCACTGTGTTTTACTCAACATCATCTGAATCTGTTTGGTTTGGTAGGCTTCAACCCTAACCCTAACCCTAACCCCTAACCCATAAACATTTGTTGTTGTTTGTATCTTTACCTGGAGTCTGCGTTTTGCTGGGAGCCGGTTGTTTTGTGGTGTTAGTGGACTGCATGTCGTTAGCTGCAGTGTTGTCACTGTATTCTGAAAGAGGCTCGGGAGCGCCCACAGAGCTGAATCCAACCTGGTGTCCTCACATTTATAGCAGAATAGTGGCTGATGTAAGCAACAGAGAAAACAGGTGAGTGCTTCATTTCTAAGTGAGTTTTAGCCCACTCATAATAAGGCAATGAAAATTTGATTTATTAATGAAAATAGAATTTAATTGAAAAACACCATATATCACCTTTAATGTTTTGTGTTTCTGAAAAGAAGAAAAAAACAATATCGGAAATATCAGAAATATTGGATTTTAAAATCCTCAACTATCAAAATTGGTATCGGTCTTAAATATCACATATCAGTCAGGCTTATCATCAGTGTGTTAACATTGACATTGTGAGTAGCATAGATAGATTACAGAGCTCTCAAGATGGATTTAAACGTCCTCGTTCAGGGGTTACGCTATGGTCGTAACTACATAATGGGGCTACGTTGGCGACAAAGATGCCACGTGGGGACCCTGTGATTGGTCAGCATGGGCTGCTTGTGTTTTCCTGTTGCCAGTGGAGATTATTGAGAGTGAAAACAACATTAAGGACATTAAAGACTTTCAGTAGTCATCTCCCTTTCAGAAACTGTATTTGTGTGGCCTGGCGGCACAGATTAAATGAAAAACTTACTGTTGGAAATATAATTGAAGCACAATACGGCCTGATCATATACTATACAAGACTCCAGTGTTGTGCTATCAACAGGTAAAATTTGACACTCAAGAGTAAAACTTGTTGTATGCCATAGGTATTATAATTATTATTATTATTATTATTATTATTGTATCAACTATAAATCCAGCTTCAGTCATGTTCTCATGTGTTGGATACAGCAGGCTCTGGTGTCTTTGAGTTTCACTGCTCTTTTGTACTGTAGCACTTTAATCACACGGAAATCTGTTGGTAACTGTTGCCATCAAAGGACATTTCCTTCTAAACTTACCTTCTGAGATTTTGCCCTTTTTGTGCCTCTCAATATCCTCTCCGAAATGGCTTCTTAAACTGCTCCTGCTGCCAGTTTTAATCATTTTTGCCCTCAGGAATTTTTACAGTAGATGCTCCACAGTGTGGATCCCATCACATCTGAGATATGCGGGTTATCAACATGTGGCAGAGTTACTGACAAGCTTACCTTTTAACACAGACACAACAAGAACTTGCACAACTCATTATATGCTGATAAACATATAACGCAATTACATTACGTGCAATTATTCAGTCAGTGATTGCTGCAGCGGGGGGGGGGGGCTGCACGACCATTTACATGAATGCAATTTGCCAGACATTCCCATTTAGAGCAACTAAAAGTACCTCTTAGTATTCATACTTCAGGGACCCAGTTGGGGTTTTTTGGCTTGTTTTTTTCTCAAAAAACATTTTCCAAACCCTAGCCTTTAAAATCTGTTTCCCTCTTGCCCTTATTGTAAAATTAATTTAACAAAAAAGTTTGGAAATTGTGTGTATTTTCTTACATTTAGTAATAAATAAAAATGTTGTTTGTAGTTAAAACTAAGACCAAATTCACATTTGTCTTTGTTCATTTTTGTTGCTTTTGTATTCTGCATCTGAATAACATCTGACCTTTAAGAATGAGATGCCTGAGTGTCCTTGAATGCACCAGCAACTTCACTTAAGTGGTTGAATTTCAAAATAGGTGCAACGCTTATCAGCATAAAAAAACACACAATCAACACACGCTATCTAATTTGCTTATGCATGACCAACGCTAAAGCTTTACCTTCACCTACACTATTATGCTTCCCTCTCTCAGTGCCAGAGAGCATACAGCCTTCTTTACGCAATATGTTGCATCTTTGCTGTATATCTTGCACAAAGACACTTGAGCATGGCAGGTGGGTGCTTGCAGACACAGGAACACTGTTTCATCTGTTAGAAGGTATCTTTCTATTGTATGATTTTGTACATTTAGTTCTTAGTATTTGATGAATACTATGATTTCCTGAGTGTGTCACCAGAAAATAAGGATCTTTACAGATGGCCTTTTTATCTGCCTTGGTACTACTATCCTAATATAAAATCAATTGTAATACATTTTTAACAAGCATTTTACATGTGATGAAACAAAGTTCAAAGGGTTTCGTGTTCAACACCTCCCTCTACTTTTCCTTATCTTTCCCAGTAAAAGACATATCATAAAATTTCCTAAAAGACCGCACACAGTGTTTTTGACCTCTGTGGCAATGTCATGGTGAGGCAGACTTGTTGCCATGGCTATTTCCAGTGGCTGGCCCTTTGATGTGTCATTGCAGCTTTTCCCGCCTATGTTGTGACACACTGCCCACTTTGGCCAACCAATCAGATCTGACTGGTCCTTTAATGT
This sequence comes from Micropterus dolomieu, assembly GCF_021292245.1. Classification (NCBI taxonomy): domain Eukaryota; kingdom Metazoa; phylum Chordata; class Actinopteri; order Centrarchiformes; family Centrarchidae; genus Micropterus; species Micropterus dolomieu. The sequence continues at coordinate 7,133,113 of NC_060159.1, forward strand.
TTCATCTAGCCATGGCACCCTGCTGGAAATCAGAATCATTCATATGGGACCGATGCAAGTTTTTCAATCACTTGTACGCAAATTATGTTTGGCTGAGCAAACTGTAGGATACTGTGAGATGGTCTTCATGGCAAGTAATCCCTCACAGGAAAAAGCTTTTTGAAATTAGTAATCAGCAATTAGAAGCTTCAATTTTATTTTTGTTCATTTCTTTTTTTGGACTTTGTTTTTTGCCTTTTATTTTTGGAAAGAACAGCTGAAGAGCGACAGGAAATGTGGGAAAGAGAGAGAGTATGGATTTTAATTTTGTACATATGGGGCGTGAGCTAACAGCCCCTAGTCAAGCTTCTATTGACAAAAACAGTCTAATCATCATCATACCTACATGAAATTGTCGTCGTCTAGTTTTTGCGAGACAAAAATCATACAGAGAGTTTGTTGATAGTGACTACAGAAAGGTAGACGTTGTTTAGTTTGGTTCTACCTTTGACATGTGAATTGTGAGTGGAACTGGGGGATGGGAAGTAGAGCTGTTCTAACATGATATACAGTGTAGATGAATGACTGGCTGGGCGGATAAATGGATGGTAACCATAAGAGAAGGATGTCAAAGGAAATAAATAGCATCACATTTGGATCCAGAAATATAAGCATGAGTTATGCTCTTGGCAATATGATGTTTGACACAACATCCCGATAATAAATACCATCACCATGGTTTCAGGGTAAAGTTCATACACAGAAGGTGTTGAAAAGTTCCTAAGTGTTGGAAACTGAAACTGTTCCTTTTCTAATGATTTAAAGGTAGCAGATTGTTCTTTTAAAGTGAGCTGTGTGAAAGGCATTGCAATATGGACACTATTAAAGCAGCCATCAGTGTTCGTTTTGTGTTTTTGTTTGCATGACATGTATTACTTTTCATTTTCTACATGCATTGTCATGTGTGTGTGTTTTTGAGTATCTAAAATAGGTTGTTTGTTATTAATGTCAGTATCAGTTCAGTATCAGAGACCACACTGCAACCATAGAAATAAAATAAGAAAGAAACAAAAATAGAAAACGTGGACCAAAACCAAATCACATACACAGAAACCGAGACCAAGTCATGGCCAAGACCAGAGTAAATTGAGACAGAGACAAGACTTTGAGGGGTTGAGACCAAGTCGAGTAGGACCAGTGCCCCCCAGTACATAACACAGGATAAAATAAAATATTTATCTGACAGATCCACATTCCTATAAAAACAACCACATGCAAACACAAAGAACTGAAATCAACTCAACCATCTTTATCCAACACACCTTTTCCATCTTTTACCATCCACCTAACAGGTTGGCTGTAGGCTATTGTTCATATTTACAGTCCTTAAGAGCAAAACTCGAGATTCTAGTATGGTGCCCTAATAGCAATTTTAATAGCAAACTATTGATGCATGCTATTTCTAAATTACTTACATTTATTATTGAAGTTCCACAAATCTTTGTGCCATTGACGTATTTAAAATGTAAAGATTGGAAAGTACACATTACAGAATACATTTTTGAGAGAGTCCTAAAAACACTGTAAAAAAAAAAAAAAAAAAAAATAGTGCACATAAATTGAATAAATCACCACATGAACTACTTTGATGAGAACCCCTTGCTATTCCTGTTTGTTATCAAAACATCAATGTTTACCAGGCTTCCATTGTTAGCTTTCCCTACAGTGATGTATCAGTGTGTGCAAGTAGGGTTTGTGCAGCAAGCTGCTGTAGGCCAACAACAGCCCTTGCAGCACCCTCCGATAGACAGGATGAGGTGAAAAGAAGAGAAGTCCCCAAAGATCCCTTTTGATGTAATACACAAATAAGCTCATTGTTAGAACCGAGGCCTGAAGGGACGACTGCTGAGCAAGTGTTGTTTAGCAGGAATTAAGAACATGTATGAATGTTAACTGGGTCTAAAATGGTTTAATTTTGACAGGGTCATAAGGTAGAACCTAAAATACATGGTGCATGTATGGCATGAGACATACTGAATGTCATTACAAGCTACATTGAAAGTTACAGCACTGTTTGAGAGTCAGCATCTATGCATTTTTAATTATATTTCAAATGACTTGGCCTAGAAACACTGTATTAGAAATGATGTATTCATCAAACAGTAGCTTGTCTTTCCTGAATGGTAAACAACTAATTTAGTCAGTAACAAATCAATTACAGTGCAGAGCAGTATTATTAACTTTACACATGCTAACTAACCAACCTATCCTCCTCCTCATCATCATTATCATCACCACCACCACCGCATCCAGCTGGAAAAGGAGCAATTCATGTCCCCTCCCAGTCTCAGTGAATGTACTGTCACTGCAACAGCTGTAAATTTAACACTTCTCTCTTCCTCTTGCAGCCTCTCAGCAGTTATCCACCAGCACAGTGCTATAATAAACCTTCTCAGGGACCCAGGGATCTAAAGCGATTGGACTGATATTGCAAAAGGACAGAGATTAACAAGCTGTGCACTCATGACAGCGTGGGTGCTTTCCTTCCTTGCTAATGTGCCTCCTCTTTACAACTAAATTTGTACTCCATGTATTTGTGCGATGGATGTGAACCTACAGTTGAGCAAACAGTACCTGCTAGATTTTAGCTTAGAACAGTGACTGGAGTCTGGAAACCTGGCAACCAGTAGAGACTTCAGTTAACGTACTGATTAAACAAAGAAGATATAACATGTTTATTAGTGAGCTTTAGAGATGTTGGTAGGCAGATTATTTGAACTTTGGACAGAGCCAGGCTAGCAGTTTCACCTTGTTCCCAGTTTATATACTAAGATAAGCTAATTGCCTGCTGACTGTAGCTTCATATGTTGTGTAAACTCCACCAACTCCTGAGGGACATTTCTGACTCTTTATCTGTTAAAGGCCCCACTGTGTTCACCAGCTAGTTGCTAACTTGTCTGTCTGCTGTTTAGTGATTGCCGTGTTGCTGGCTGTTTGTTTTTATCGCCCAAACCAGCTGCCTGCTGTGGCCAAAAGTGAATTGTTTAGTTCAAGTGAGAGTGCACTAAAACAGTGAATTTGCAGGTTGCAAAACCAAAGGAATATAAGTTTGTTTAACATCTTAATGTGGGAGCTGTTTATATTTAGAGCACTTCTGAGCCTCCTGTTCTGCATTTTCTGAAAGGTTCTGCATTGCACAAATCGCTAGCAAATAGGCAAGGGTGCAGCTAGTATAAATTGTGCAGTGCCACAATAGATACTCTGATCCACTGCAGCGTACAGTATGACAGTAAGTGTCTATCATTTTTTCATAGTGGTATACCACTACTGTCAGAAATAGGGGTACAGTAGGAGTCAATTTCTGTCCCCCAAGGTACAATCTAGACTAAAGTACCCCATAGGGCATATTATTGGACCTCAAGGTACATTGTATATTTTGAGGGTCAAAAAGGTACATATATGTTCCAAGTGTACCCTTGAGGGCACAGCCCCAGTGACAAGCCATTGTACCCCTAAAGGTACAATTATGTACTTTATTTTCTGAGAATAAACTAGAGGGGACTGAGCCTTTAACCCTGTCACTGTGGTTCACAGCCCTGTGTGACTCATTAGCTAGAACTCCTCAACGCTGCAGGAATATGTACAAAGAAAACTATTGTACGTTCTGCATTGTATGGGCACAAAGTCATCAGTTCTTGTGGTGTGAGAAAAAGACTAATTGGGCTCACACAGTGTCTAACTGCAAATAAGGACTGCAAGATGATCAAAAAGAAAAGCCGAATAAAGAGTAGAGCGCTTGAGGCTCTCCATCACCCCCTACCTTGTTCTCCTATCTCCATAGACCCCTCCACTTGCCCAGCCAACCGCCCACACAACTATAAGGAGTCACTGTTCCCTGGCAACCCTTGGGCAGGAGGTGTGTCAGCGTTGAAAGAGTCAAAGGTGCATGTTAGAGAGGGGAGGAACAGGAGCATTGTCAAAGGCCTCTGAAGATGAATTCAAGCACTGATTGTGCTTCTTAATGGCGTCACGGTAACCGTCCTGTGATATTAGGTTCAGCAGGTTTTAAGGTAGGGCTGGGTCAGGGGAAAAGTGTCAAGAAGATGGAAGAATATTGAATTTACATCTGCTATCATGGCCCTGCGATGGATTGGCGACCTGTCCAGGGTGTACCCCGCCTTTCGCCCGATGGCAGCTGGGATTGGCTCCAGCCCCCCGCGACCTTGTACGCAGGATAAGCGGTCAACGATGGATGGATGGATGGACCTGCTATCATCATGAATCTACAGTTAAGCAATGCCGGTAGTTCAGATAAAAAGAGAAAGAAAGAGGGTTCTTTCTTACATGCAGCACTCCCACTGTCTTCAATTTAACTGACTGAGGTCTAGGAGGAGGTTGCATAAAAGTATGGAACTGATATATAGCAGAAATATAACAAAGAGCTAAAAAGAAATGAAACAGATGAAAGATGAACAGAAACTGGTTTGAACAAGATAAGTGATTATGATGAGAAAGAGCTTACAGGCAGACATAAATTACTCTTGTGCCGGAGAAAGTCTGACGCTGAAGGACCAAGAATTGCACTTATTGCTGATAGACATCCGTGCGTCTGTGTGTGTGTGTGTGATTGCACTGTTTTACGCAGTGCACGTTTCAGCCCGTTGAGTGCTATTTTGATCTTCTTATCCCCCAAAGCCTCTATTCCTGAAGGAGCTCAGATGTGGGCCCAGCACATTTTGGCAGCAGTGTTACCGTGCCATCGCTATTTTTAGGCATCCACTTCGACTGCCTGCCTAATTAACATCTTCTTGTGACATCATGAGAGAAAACAAAGCTTTTGATTGGCTTATGGAGTCTGGAGTGTCTAAACACTTTCGAGCTTCTCAAGTCATGGGCAGTAGGGACTAATTGTATTCAGATTTAACACTCCTTTCTTCAGAGTGTGTGTGCAAGTTTTTGTGTAGATTAAGTGAGACTAGAAAGGTTGTTCCGTTCAAATCCCCCCCAAAATAAGTGTGAATCTAGGTAAGAAAAGTAAATACAAAACACTGGTACATCTAACAATACTGTTACCAAGAGGCTGTATGCAGGATTTCCCCGACCTGATTATGTAGCAGTATATGACTCAGTATACGAGACAAAAAAGGGAAACTGGAGAAAAATGTCAAAGTTCGGATTTGATGCAAAAGGAAATATCACAAGGTGAGAGAAAATGACACAAGGACAAAAATGAAAGAATCATTTAGAAAGAGGTTTTGTGAGTGTATACAGAGGGACCGTCTCTTGATAAAATGGGTGAGTTAGTGAGGTAGTAAAGGCTGTCTGATGTACTGGCGTCAGAAACTGGGTTGTAAATAATGACTAAATAAAGGAGGTAATGGAATAAAGAATTGTATCAGTTTTAGCAATGGAAGTCATTGGGCTTTTTTTAGACTTAAGCAGTTTCCAACAAGTAGCCAGTGCCTAGATTTAAAAAAATATTTAAACGAATAAAGAAGAAAATGGTAGGAATATACGGTCGTTTGCTTTCTTTGGAGTTAGATGACAAGATGTACCACTTTCATGTCTTCATGTACAGAGTTTTAGTCAAGAGGCAATTAACCTAGCTTAGCACAAATACTGAAGCAGGAGGACACAGCTGGCCTGGCTCTGTCCAAAATGAGTCTACAAATACCTCTGATGCTCACTAATAAACAGCTGCTTAAGATACAGCATGTTTAGAAATAATCTGCAACTTTTGCTTTTTAGAGAAGTTAGAGTTAGGGTTAACTAATGGAATTATTTATTGACAAACAACAAATTATTCATCCACATAGCACTTTTGTGCTGTGTCTCCAGCTATAGCAATGGTTGCCAGGTACCAGAATACTTCCTCCACCACTAGAAAGATCAAACCAGGTTATACATGGTTTAGGAAGCAAGTATCCAGCTAAGATAACCACTGGTTAACACTTAGGATTCAGGATCAGGATTGCATCAATCAGAGAGTTAGAGGTTAGCAGAGCAGGGTGATGTCGGCCTCCCGTCCTTGCAAAGGACCTGGACACGTCATGTGAAATTACCCATACAAAGTGATGTATTCATAGGGATCTCTCCAGAGCTGGAGGGAAGCTGCAGGCTGAAATTCCTCCTGTATCACAGTGATGTGATTTCAGGCTACATCAGAAGAATATACAGTGTGAAGAGTAAGTGTGGTGTGATTATGACAATAATCACACTCTTTATGCCCTTTTGCATCCTTCTCAATATCCCTTATGCAATGGAATACTATGGATCAGGCTGTCTGTCCATCTATCTGATATTTTAGACATGGTTGCCCTAGTTTTAGCCAGAATGCTTCCAGTGTAGCAGTATTTAAATGTGTCACTGCACCATAATTTAAGGTCAAAATGTCTTATCTTTGAAAGGCGCTGTTTTCTACCAAACTCTGACAGATTAAAATCCTTGCTAGGTCTACACATACCTAATGATGATTGTACAATTAAAGGTCAAAATTGTAAAGTCAAATATGATACCGTAGATACTACTTTTCCAATTCTGAAGGAACCTGTGATGCACTTTGGCAAAGTTTAAAACTTTGAAAGGCCATAACTGCATTATAAATGGTTCAACTGGGATGAAACCTGGTGGGGTGATATTGGCTATTGGCCCATAGTCTTAATTAAGCCCATGTCATTTGTAGGGAAGTTGTTTTTAAATTTTACTCACGGGTCTACAACAGAAGCAATCATTTACCTTTATTCTTGGTGGAAATGAATCATCATACTCAACTATGACTGCTCATATGCTCATCATTTCAGCGAGGGTGGCCCCCTTCCACCAGCAGCTTATTTGAAGCCTTTGAACTGAAGGAACAATGTAGAGGACCTCTCCTGTCATGTAGCTAGTAATCCTGTATTAGTTAGATAATTAGTCAGTTTCTGTGACAAAGACAATTGATGATAGTGTAGTGCAGCTAAGTGGTACACACACTCTGATGATGATCATCATCTACTTTGTTCTCAGTGAGGCAGGGCCGCTGAGTGGAGTAATGTCCAATGAAGCTCATTTGTGACAATTTGCTTTTTAAATCTCTGGACTCACCCTACAGGCACTGAGAACTGGAATAGAAATCCACATTGTCCTGTATTTATAACAAAAATGCTGATCTACATATTCAGGCTCTATGAAATACTAAATTTACTCCTGATTGATATTTTTATCTTAACAATGGAATAAGATGTGTCATGCAAGGTTGCTCATAGTGATGGACCTAAAGAGTGTTATCACCCAACTCTGCACTTCCCCTAAGCTCTACGAAGCATTTTAGTGTGCTTCGGCTCATTGTTTTGGTTTTATAGCCCACAATTTTATGGTTCAGTTCAGTCTCACCGCTTTCATCAGTGTTGCTTTCAGCCACCGCAGGCAGCTGTTTTCAACCAAAAAACTCTGATAAGCTGCTGTACCCTACCTACCTAGCACCAAACGGCAGAGAGACAAAGTTTGCAGGTGAACAAACTGGAACATCTAGCTGTTAAAGATGCATTTATCTATGCTTTATCTACAAAAAGATGGCTAAATATAGGCTAATAAATATACATCTAAATAAACATCTATAAATATACATCTGTTAATGGAGACGGAAACAGAGCTAAAAAGACAAGTCAACATTGGACCTACCATCAAGTGGCCAGTCCTCCATTTGAGTTCTAATGTTGCTCCTTGTCTGCTGGATGACCGCTTTGTATGGATGTGTAAATAGGCAAATGTTTGCTAACACGCTTGCCATTAAAACCTTATAATGTCAATATTTTGTTTACAGCTTGCTGTCATTATAGATTTGCACCACATTTTATAAGGATTATCTTAGATTTACTTAGCTACTGAAGATGAGATCAGACCCTGGAATCATCCTCAGTACTGTACTTATAATACTTCATGCTAACTTCTTACAACACAATATATAATGTGGTAGACAATAAGCATCATCAGAAGGGAAAATGAGCATGCCTTAGTCTAAATTGAATGAAACTTAAATTATATGCCTGTAAATCTGACAGTATAGAAGACTGGTCAAAATGATGTGACCTAGACGAAAAAAACAGAAAATTATTTTTTTCAAGCTCCAGGGACTATTTCCATTGCAGATGACAGTTGAGGATAATAGGAAACCGTGTATAGCTTGAAAGTAATGCAAATGGCAGACAAAGTTTGAGACCAGCATGTTGAGCATAGTGGAAAATGTAGCTAATGTAGCTGTGGAGCAAGATATTTCCATTCAAAGTTGATAAAGCTGATAAAAAGTTGACAGAGCTAAAATCAAGTCTGAATGTTAGACTTTTGCCAGATGGATTGATATTTTAACTGTGCAAAACTGCAATAATTAAAACATGTTTATGAATTGATTTGTCTTTATAATAATTCAAAAGTGCAATATTTTATCCATAAATGTAATATTATTTAATTATATTGAAATGTTGAGACCAGAGCAGTGCATGTATTAATAACCAGGCCTTGAGGGTAAATCAATGTCCAATGTTCACTGCTTCAAAATCTGTCAGTGAGCACTGGATGCAGCAGCATTGCTTCTGTGTGGGCACAGTGACAGTGCTAAGGTTACTGTTGCCATCTAGTGGTCAAAGGCATACAGTACGCCTTAAATAATGGCAATGAAAATCAGTGAAGGACATTCCCTAGTCCTCCCTAGATTTTTGTCTTCAAATAAAATATGGCCTGTATTCATTATCTCTTATCTCACTCTCATGAATTCTCTCACATTATCTTTTTTTTTTTTGCAGATATTGGGATTTTTAAGTATGTTTCAATGATTCTCACATGGTAGGTTAAATATAGTTCATGAAACAAGTTCCTTTCTTTTTTGTGTACTGCAGAGAATGACAATTTTTTTGCAAAATGCTGAAAGAGCCAGGGTATCAATGGATGTAGTTATTATAACTGTTGTTCAGGAACAAGACCACGCCTCTCTCACTAATCCAACCACACCAGTGCTTCACTCATTTCATCCACTTGTGCCTCTACAATCCAATTACCAGCACATACATATGTAAGCCTTTCTAACCCCTTCCTCTGCCGTTTCGCAGTTCTCACCCCCCC